>NW_024609459.1:0-2500 GCF_018296145.1 Oncorhynchus tshawytscha
CAGTAGAGGTAACTCTGGGTCTTCCCTTCCTGTGGCAGTCCTCATGAGAGCCAGTTTCATCATAGCGCATGATGGTTTTTGCAACTGCACTTGAAGAAACTTTCAAAGTTCTTGACATTTTCTGCATTGACTGAGCTTCATGTCTTATAGTAATGATGGACTGTCATTTCTCTTTACTTATTTGAGCTGTTCTTGTCATAATATGGACTTGGTCTTTTACCAAATAGGGCTATATTCTGTATACCAACCCCTACCTCTAGTCACAACACAACTGATTAAGGAGGGGGGAAAATCCATAAATTAACTTCTAACAAGGCACACTTGTTCATTGAAATGCATTCCAGGTGACTACCTCATGAAGCTGGTTGAGAGAAGGCCTGTGTTCAAAGGGTGGCTACTTTGAAGAATCTCAAGTATATTTGTTTAACACTTTTTTTTTGTTACTACATGATTCCATATGTGTTATTTCATAGTTTTGATGTCTTCACTATTATTCTACAATGTAGAAAATAGTAAAAATAAAGAAAAACCCCCTTGAATGAGGGCAGCTAAAACTATTGCATCCATCCAGGTGGGTGTGGATTCAGATTGCATCCTCTGTGGATCTGTCAGTTCCCCTCTAGTCCAGGTGGGTGTGGATTCAGATTGCATCATCTGTGGATCTGTTGGTTCCCCTCTTGTCCAGGTGGGTGTGGATTCAGATTGCATCCTCTTCATAATTACAGATGTGAGTGGGGGCAGGGCGATAGTCATTTAGGTTACTGGGGAGCTCTTAGGGACAATGGTCCTCGGCTTGATTAGAGACCAGGAGGAAATGGCCTTGAAGACACTTGTCGTGTTTTGAGAAAGCACCCTCTGGTATTCTGTCTATTCTGACACACACACACACACACACACACACACACACACACACACACACACACACACACACACACACACACACACACACACACACTAATGTTTGCTGACCTCCATCTGTTAAACATTAAAGTGGTTTAATGAGAGGACACCCTGTTAAAGGACATCAATGGTGTGTGTGTGTGTGTGTGTGTGTGTGTGTGTGTGTGTGTGTGTGTGTGTGTGTGTGTGTCTGTCTGTGTGTGTGTGTGTGTGTGTGTTGAGGACCATTGAACAGTTGACAGCCCCCTCTCCAGGACTGTTAGTGTTGGTGTTCTGTTCTGGCAGTTGGTCAGGCTCTGCTCTGACCTGGCAGTTGGTCAGGCTCTGTTCTGCCCTGACCTGGCAGTTGGTCAGGCTCTGCTCTGTTCTGACCTGGCAGTTGGTCAGGCTCTGTTCTGCTCTGACCTGGCAGTTGGTCAGGCTCTGTTCTGCCCTGACCTGGCAGTTGGTCAGGCTCTGCTCTGCTCTGTTCTGGCAGTTGGTCAGGCTCTGCTCTGACCTGGCAGTTGGTCAGGCTCTGTTCTGCCCTGACCTGGCAGTTGGTCAGGCTCTGTTCTGACCTGGCAGTTGGTCAGGCTCTGTTCTGACCTGGCAGTTGGTCAGACTCTGTTTTGTTCTGACCTGGCAGTTGGTCAGGCTCTGTTCTGCCCTGACCTGGCAGTTGGTCAGGCTCTGTTCTGCCCTGACCTGGCAGTTGGTCAGGCTCTGCTCTGCTCTGACCTGGCAGTTGGTCAGGCTCTGCTCTGCTCTGACCTGGCAGTTGGTCAGGCTCTGCTCTGCTCTGACCTGGCATTTGGTCAGGCTCTGCTCTGCTCTGACCTGGCAGTTGGTCAGGCTCTGCTCTGTTCTGACCTGGCAGTTGGCCAGGCTCTGCTCTGTTCTGACCTGGCAGTTGGTCAGGCTCTGCTCTGTTCTGACCTGGCAGTTGTTCAGGCTCTGCTCTGCTCTGATCTGGCAGTTGGTCAGGCTCTGCTCTGATCTGGCAGTTGGTCAGGCTCTGCTCTGTTCTGACCTGGCAGTTGGTCAGGCTCTGCTCTGTTCTGACCTGGCAGTTGGCCAGGCTCTGCTCTGACCTGCCAGTTGGTTAGGCTCTGCTCTGACCTGGCAGTTGGCCAGGCTCTGCTCTGTTCTGACCTGGCAGTTGGTCAGGCTCTGCTCTGTTCTGACCTGGCAGTTGGCCAGGCTCTGCTCTGATCTGGCAGTTGGCCAGGCTCTGCTCTGCTCTTACCTGGCAGTTGGTCAGGCTCTGCTCTGCTCTGACCTGGCAGTTGGTCAGGCTCTGCTCTGACCTGGCAGTTGGTCAGGCTCTGCTCTGTTCTGACCTGGCAGTTGGTCAGGCTCTGCTCTGTTCTGGCAGTTGGTCAGGCTCTGCTCTGCTCTGACCTGGCAGTTGGTCAGGCTCTGCTCTGACCTGGCAGTTGGTCAGGCTGTGCTCTGCTCTGACCTGGCAGTTGGTCAGGCTCTGCTCTGTTCTGACCTGGCAGTTGGCCAGGCTCTGCTCTGTTCTGACCTGGCAGTTGGTCAGGCTCTGCTCTGTTCTGACCTGGCAGTTGGTCAGGCTCTGCTCTGTTCTGACCTGGCAGTTGGCCAGGCTCTGCCC
>NW_024609459.1:10000-37500 GCF_018296145.1 Oncorhynchus tshawytscha
AACAGACAGGATGGAACACTACCTCTGTCTGATGACCGTAGAACAGACAGGATGGAACACTACCTCTGTCTGATGACCGTAGAACAGACAGGATGGAACACTACCTCTGTCTGATGACCGTAGAACAGACAGGATGGAACACTTACAACACTCATAGTGCTGTGCAGAACAGTATAGAATTGATCTGTCTGTCTTTCTCTGTCTGTTCAGTTTGTTTCCTGGAAGCTTAAATGACCCCTGACCTCTGTCGAGAGCCAATGACAGACCCAGATCCAGTGTAGCTGTCCGACCTGACATCCAATAAGAATGCTCCCTTCTGTTGTCTGTTCCAAAAGCTCTCTCTTTAAAGATGTTGTGTTGTTCTGCAGACAGACCTCTAGTAGCTCTTAGTCAGCCCTCACACTGTCTATAATAAATACACTGACTGACCTCTAGTAACTCTTAGTCTGTCTATAATAAATACACTGACTAACCTCTAGTAACTCTTAGTCTGTCTATAATAAATACACTGACTAACCTCTAGTAACTCTTAGTCTGTTTATAATAAATACACTGACTAACCTCTAGTAGCTCTTAGTCTGTCTATAATAAATACACTGACTAACCTCTAGTAGCTCTTAGTCTGTTTATAATAAATACACTGACTAACCTCTAGTAACTCTTAGTCTGTTTATAATAAATACACTGACTAACCTCTAGTAACTCTTAGTCTGTTTATAATAAATACACTGACTAACCTCTAGTAACCCTTAGTCTGCCCTCACACTGTCTATAATAAATACACTGACTGACCTCTAGTAACTCTTAGTCTGTTCATAATAAATACACTGACTGACCTCTAGTAGCTCTTAGTCTGTCTGTAATAAATACACTGACTAACCTCTAGTAACTCTTAGTCTGTTTATAATAAATACACTGACTAACCTCTAGTAACCCTTAGTCTGTTTATAATAAATACACTGACTAACCTCTAGTAACCCTTAGTCTGCCCTCACACTGTCTATAATAAATACACTGACTGACCTCTAGTAACTCTTAGTCTGTTTATAATAAATACACTGACTGACCTCTAGTAGCTCTTAGTCTGCCCTCACACTGTCTATAATAAATACACTGACTGACCTCTAGTAGCTCTTAGTCTGCCCTCACACTGTCTATAATAAATACACTGACTGACCTCTAGTAACTCTTAGTCTGTTTATAATAAATACACTGACTAACCTCTAGTAGCTCTTAGTCTGCCCTCACACTGTCTATAATAAATACACTGACTGACCTCTAGTAGCTCTTAGTCTGTTTATAATAAATACACTGACTGACCTCTAGTAACTCTTAGTCTGTTTATAATAAATACACTGACTGACCTCTAGTAGCTCTTAGTCTGCCCTCACACTGTCTATAATAAATACACTGACTGACCTCTAGTAACTCTTAGTCTGTCTATAATAAATACACTGACTAACCTCTAGTAGCTCTTAGTCTGCCCTCACACTGTCTATAATAAATACACTGACTGACCTCTAGTAGCTCTTAGTCTGCCCTCACACTGTCTATAATAAATACACTGACTGACCTCTAGTAACTCTTAGTCTGTTTATAATAAATACACTGACTGACCTCTAGTAACTCTTAGTCTGTTTATAATAAATACACTGACTGACCTCTAATAGCTCTTAGTCTGTTTATAATAAATACACTGACTGACCTCTAGTAGCTCTTAGTCTGTTTATAATAAATACACTGACTGACCTCTAGTAGCTCTTAGTCTGCCTATAATAAATACACTGACTAACCTCTAGTAACTCTTAGTCTGCCCTCACACTGTCTATAATAAATACACTGACTGACCTCTAGTAGCTCTTAGTCTGCCCTCACACTGTCTATAATAAATACACTGACTAACCTCTAGTAGCTCTTAGTCTGTTTATAATAAATACACTGACTAACCTCTAGTAGCTCTTAGTCTGCCCTCACACTGTCTATAATAAATACACTGACTAACCTCTAGTAACTCTTAGTCTGCCCTCACACTGTCTATAATAAATACACTGACTAACCTCTAGTAACTCTTAGTCTGTTTATAATAAATACACTGACTAACCTCTAGTAGCTCTTAGTCTGCCCTCACACTGTCTATAATAAATACACTGACTAACCTCTAGTAGCTCTTAGTCTGTTTATAATAAATACACTGACTAACCTCTAGTAACTCTTAGTCTGCCCTCACACTGTCTATAATAAATACACTGACTAACCTCTAGTAACTCTTAGTCTGCCCTCACACTGTCTATAATAAATACACTGACTAACCTCTAGTAACTCTTAGTCTGTTTATAATAAATACACTGACTAACCTCTAGTAACTCTTAGTCTGTTTATAATAAATACACTGACTAACCTCTAGTAACTCTTAGTCTGTCTATAATAAATACACTGACTAACCTCTAGTAACCCTTAGTCTGCCCTCACACTGTCTATAATAAATACACTGACTAACCTCTAGTAACTCTTAGTCTGTCTATAATAAATACACTGACTGACCTCTAGTAACTCTTAGTCTGCCCTCACACTGTCTATAATAAATACACTGACTAACCTCTAGTAACTCTTAGTCTGTCTATAATAAATACACTGACTAACCTCTAGTAACTCTTAGTCTGTCTATAATAAATACACTGACTAACCTCTAGTAACTCTTAGTCTGCCCTCACACTGTCTATAATAAATACACTGACTGACCTCTAGTAACTCTTAGTCTGTTTATAATAAATACACTGACTAACCTCTAGTAACTCTTAGTCTGCCCTCACACTGTCTATAATAAATACACTGACTAACCTCTAGTAACTCTTAGTCTGTTTATAATAAATACACTGACTAACCTCTAGTAACTCTTAGTCTGTTTATAATAAATACACTGACTAACCTCTAGTAGCTCTTAGTCTGTTTATAATAAATACACTGACTAACCTCTAGTAACTCTTAGTCTGTCTATAATAAATACACTGACTAACCTCTAGTAACTCTTAGTCTGCCCTCACACTGTCTATAATAAATACACTGACTAACCTCTAGTAACTCTTAGTCTGTTTATAATAAATACACTGACTAACCTCTAGTAACTCTTAGTCTGCCCTCACACTGTCTATAATAAATACACTGACTAACCTCTAGTAGCTCTTAGTCTGCCCTCACACTGTCTATAATAAATACACTGACTAACCTCTAGTAACTCTTAGTCTGCCCTCACACTGTCTATAATAAATACACTGACTAACCTCTAGTAACTCTTAGTCTGCCCTCACACTGTCTATAATAATACACTGACTAACCTCTAGTAACTCTTAGTCTGTTTATAATAAATACACTGACTAACCTCTAGTAACTCTTAGTCTGTTTATAATAAATACACTGACTAACCTCTAGTAACTCTTAGTCTGTTTATAATAAATACACTGACTAACCTCTAGTAACTCTTAGTCTGTCTATAATAAATACACTGACTAACCTCTAGTAACTCTTAGTCTGTTTATAATAAATACACTGACTAACCTCTAGTAGCTCTTAGTCTGTCTGTAATAAATACACTGACTAACCTCTAGTAGCTCTTAGTCTGTTTATAATAAATACACTGACTAACCTCTAGTAACTCTTAGTCTGTTTATAATAAATACACTGACTAACCTCTAGTAACTCTTAGTCGGCCCTCACACTGTCTATAATAAATACACTGACTGACCTCTAGTAACTCTTAGTCTGTTTATAATAAATACACTGACTAACCTCTAGTAGCTCTTAGTCTGTCTATAATAAATACACTGACTGACCTCTAGTAGCTCTTAGTCTGTCTATAATAAATACACTGACTAACCTCTAGTAGCTCTTAGTCTGTCTGTAATAAATACACTGACTAACCTCTAGTAACTCTTAGTCTGTTTATAATAAATACACTGGCTGACCTCTAATAGCTCTTAGTCTGTTTATAATAAATACACTGACTGACCTCTAGTAACTCTTAGTCTGTTCATAATAAATACACTGACTAACCTCTAGTAACTCTTAGTCGGCCCTCACACTGTCTATAATAAATACACTGACTAACCTCTAGTAACTCTTAGTCTGCCCTCACACTGTCTATAATAAATACACTGACTAACCTCTAAATATGAGTTTGAAATGGAACATAACTTACATTTCTGTGACATTATGAAATTATTTCTACTGTTTCTGTGTTTTGTAAACTAGGCTACAGTAATAATATCTCAGCTGTTGATTTTGGCTGTGTGTGTGTGTGTGTATGTGTGTGTGTGTGTGTGTGCGTGCGTGCGTGCGTGCGAGAGGTCTCTCTCTCTCTCTCCCAGGACTCTGTGGACTGAGAAAACACCTGAATATGTGGCACCTCAGGTGTAGAGTGCTTTGAACCACCAGCCAAAACACAATGTACTGTCAACAAACAAATGTAACCCGTCACACACACACAGTCTATTAAGATAACAAGGCATAGTGATTCTCCTGCTTGGGCTCTGTATTGGTCCTGTATAAAAATCTCTTTCGGTCACTTTTCTCTCCTGGGGTGAGATGGTGCTGGTCTCCACCATTACAATTATTCAATTCTATTTCTTTCAGTTGTTATATCGCTTTAAAACGAATTATAGAACATAAGTATGTGCTACAGACATCAAAACTTTTAGAATAACACATATAGAATCATGTAGTAACCAAAAAAAGTGATAAACAAGTCAAAATATATTTCATATTTGAGATTCTTCAAAGTAGCCACATTTGCCTTGATGACAGCTTTGAACACTATTGGTATTCTCTCAACCAGCTTCACCTGGAATGCTTTTCCAACTGTGTTGAATGAGTTCCCACATATGCTGAGCACCTGTTGGCTGCTTTTCCTTCACTTTGTGGTCCAACTCATCCCAAACCATCTCAATTGGGTTGAGGTCGGGTGATTGTGGAGGCCAGGTCATCTGATGCAGCACTCCATCACTCTCCTTCTTGGTCAAATAGCCCTTACACAGCCTGGAGGTGTGTTGGGTCATTGTCCTGTTGAGAAACAAACGCAAACCACACAGGATGGCGTATTGCTCCAGAATGCTGTGGTAGCCTTGATGGTTAAGTGTGCCTTGAATTCTAAGTAAAATCACTGATCAGTGTCACCAGCAAACCATCACACCTCCTCACGTTGGGAACCACACATGCGGTGATCATCCGTTCACCTACTCTGCATCTCACAAAGACACGGTGGTTGGAATCAAAAAATCTCCAATTCGGACCCAAAGGACAGATTTCCACCGGTCTCATGTCCATTGCTCGTGTTTCTTGGCCAAACCAAGTCTCTTCTTCTTCTTGGTGTCCTTGAGTAGTGGTTTCTTTGCAGCAATTCGACCATGAAGGCCTGATTTCATGCAGTCTCCTCTGAACAGTTGATGTTGAGATGTGTCTGTTACTTGAACTCTGTAAAGCATTTATTTGTGCTGCAATTTCTGAGGCTGGTAACTCTAATGAACATATCCTCTGCAGCAGAGGTAACTCTGGGTCTTCCTTTCCTGTGGCGGTCCTCATGAGAGCCAGTTTCATCATAGTGTATGATGGTTTTTGCGACTGCACTTTCAAAGACTTGACCTTTAATTGTTGAAATGTTCCAGATCGACTGACCTTCATGTCTTAAAGTAATGACGGACTGTAGTTTCTCTTTGCTTATTTGAGCTGTTCTTGCCATAATATGGACTTGGTCTTTTACCAAATAGGGCTGTCTTCTGTATACCACCCCTACCTCTAGTCACAACACAACTGATAGACTCAAACACATTAAGAAGGAATGAAATTCCACAAATGAACTTTTAACAAGGCACACCTGTTAATTGAAATGTATTCCAGGTGACAACCTCATGAAGCTGGTTGATAAAATGCCTAGAGTGGGCAAAGCTGTCATCAAGGCAAACTTCGGCTACTTTGAAGAATCTCAAATTTAAAATATATTTTGATTTGTTTAAACTTTTTGGGTTACCACATGATTCCATATGTGTTATTTCATAGTTTTGATGTCTTCACTATTATTCTACAATGTAGTGGTTTATCGTGTATTATAAATTAGGTGGTTTAAGCCCTGAATGCTGATTGGCTGACAGCCGTGGTATATCAGGGTTTTTACTGGTTTAATTAAGTTTGTAACCAGGGGTTTATGGTATATGGCCAATATACCACGGCTAAGGGTTGTAATCCAGGCGGCCATCCAGGTTGCGTCGTCCTTAAAGCACAGCCCTTAGCCGTGCCATATGCCCGCATACCGCACCTCCTCGGGCCTTATTGCTTCATTCTACAGCTCACTAGAGGGCGCCAGCTGCAGACAAAGCTGCACACGTCACCAAACGTCTAAACCGAAATTTCGCTTTGTGGTGTTTATTGTAACTGTTAATAACTGTACTGGTCAAGTGTCAACATAAAAAAATAAAATTAAAATGGACATCAATTATGGATACGGAAGAAAAGTTTTTGGGCCTGAAAGAATTCACAACGGAAGACCTTCAAGTGGTTTGTTGCGATGGAAGAGCTACCCCGCCCTCCAGTGCTCCTGAACCTGTGGGGATCCGATTTGACTTTATGATTTTAACAGAAGTAGACTGAATTGTATTTATTTGTTGGTATCATTTTTTTGTTGTTTTTTACTAGTTAGTATGAGTATTTTCATCCAAATTTTCATCCAAGTATTTTTTTGTGTGTGTATAATAATTTTACTACCTCACACAGTAGGTTGCACTTTATAGATTGTAGTCCGCCAAATGAACAGTAAAGAAGAAGAAGAAGAAGAAGAACGTCACCCTCGTTTCCGTTTTCTTGTCAGGCCAGTTTCCGGGCCCGCCATGATGTTCAGAAGACAACGAGGAGCAACTGAAAGACCGTCTGAAATGGATGTTATGGATTTAAAACAACGAAAATTATAGTTTAGAAAGAGATAATTACCGTCGTGTTGGATAAGAAACCCTAAGCTAACTGATTATTAAAGTGTTTACTTCCAGTGGCCGTTTTCTAACCAGTTAACTAGTGAGTGTAAAATAAGGTTATATCTGCGGGTAGTGTTTTTTGTTTTGACCGGTAGGTACACGGACCAGGGCCGCAGATCTCCTCCTCTCCTCGGAGGATCCACAGCGTTTCCTGCGTGGACTGCAACTCCGAAAAAAGGATCGTTTTGAAGGACTTTTATTTTATTTGGACGTTTTAATTTTTTTTCCTTCCCCCCCTCCCACCCCCCCACCCCCCAGACGGATTGAAGAAGATTTGATTATTTTTATTTATTTAGGACTTTACGCCGTTTTCCGGCGGAAGAGCGACGCTTACGGGCCTCGCATGGACTCCTAACCGCGACCCCGGTGCCGCGCTGCTTTCCGCAGCCACAAGGCCCGTTGTTTCCGCGAGAGAGACTCTCTTACTGACTGTAATTAAAATAACCGTGAGAAGAAAAAAAACAACCTCGTAATGGACACTTGTGGAACTGTACTTTTTTCTTGTTGTTTTACCGGACACTTAATTAACGAACTGACCGGGTTGTTAAAGACTCTGCTTGCGGGTGTCCCGGTCTGTCACTACTAGTAGTTTGGTGTCTTTGACGCAAACAGCTACAAGGACTATCTGTGAATACTTCCTCTTAGTTCATTGCCTGTTTTCCCTTCGATATTATCTTATTATAGAATAATCTGGTAGTCCCCCCTCCACCTTTAGTCTCAGATCATATCTACTACTGGTTATTGTTATTTCTTAACTAACGTGTTGTTTTCCCCCTCCTTTTGTCTTTTGAGTTTAAAAAAAAAAAAAAAAAAGTGATTAGTTGTGAGAATGTCGTGTGTTCATTATAAATTCTCGTCCAAACTGGACTACAACACCGTGACCTTTGACGGGCTGCACATCACCCTGGCCGAGCTGAAACGGCAGATTATGGGCAGAGAGCGCCTCAAAGCCACCGACTGCGACCTGCAGATCACCAACGCACAGACCCGTGAAGGTGAATCAATAACTAACTCTGTTGTTCAGGTTGTTTCTACAACGAGATGATGTTAATCAGTGATGACAAGATTCTCGATCATTTTATGCAGTTTTATGGTGTCTACTTCCTGGTAGGGATCGGGGATATGGCCCCAAAACATAAACCATATAGACATCTATATATATATATATATATATATATATATATATATATATATATATATATATATGACACACACTACAAGTGTGTGTGTGTATAGATGTGTATATATATATATAGACACACACTACAAGTGTGTGTGTGTATATATATATATATATAGACACACACTACAAGTGTGTGTGTGTGTGTATAGATGTATATATATATAGACACACACTACAAGTGTGTGTGTGTATAGATAGATGTATATCTGTGTGTATATATTTATTACACACACCTCTATCTCACGGTATTACAAAAGATGGATTGTATTAATGCATTTGACCCCCTCCCCCAAAAATACAATAATATTTGTAATTATTTAAATTCTACATTTGGACCACCCTTAGGGTGGTCTCTCCATTCTGATTTATTTTTTCCCTTTAATTTAATAGTATGAAACCATTTTCTTGCACTCATTTGAGATCATTCCCACACAGCTGTGTGGATGCACGAAAAGGGCCTTATTTTGAGCCAAATGTTGCAATTGAACTTGCGATTTAAAGCCAAACCACTTATCAACTGTTGGAAATGTAATTATAATGATTATTCTATAGTTAATAGCGGCCACTTTGAAGACAGGGGTTTTTGGACAACGGGAACATCATATCATCTTTTGGCTACATTGAATGTTTTCTCTTAGCGAACATATTCTTGCTTTGTGTTTTCCTCTGATTTTTTTTTTTTAGAAGATACTGTTGTATAAACAACATGCTGATTTTCATGTTATTATGAGGTGGTAGAAGTACGTTTTGCTGTAACTCAGGACATCTATTAACCCGCCGGTTAACAGGCGAGTAGCATTAGCGGCTAACAACATTTAGACCCGTACTTGCAAAGAAGAAATGACAAGCTAGCTGTTTGTATATGTGAAACATTATAATAATAATAATAATAATAATAATAATAATAGTGTAAGGTTAATTACACAACACTGGTGTATTTACGTTAAGAAGCAAAGTGAAAACAGCATCGTTGTGATCAACATTGTTGCGTGAGCTGCGTTGACCAGGCAGACTGAGTGTCTCATTGTTGAGGAACTAAAATTAAACTTTTCCCGTCAACAAAAGCATATTTATCATCTCTAGGAAGTCATGAGGTGTTGAGATGTTGAGTCCAATCTCTCTAAGGGCTTAGGCTGGGGGGACTTTTTACGCAGGGAAGAAAGATGTGAAGTTAACTGTTTTTGTTTGATGTCCCCAAACACTTTGTATTCCTGATGATATCATATAGTCCCTGTTCTATAGACTACAGTACTGATGATATCATATAGTCCCTGTTCTATAGACTACAGTACTGATGATATCATATAGTCCCTGTTCTATAGACTACAGTACTGATGATATCATATGTTCCTGTTCTATAGACTACAGTACTGATAATATCATATAGTCCCTGTTCTATAGACTACAGTACTGATGATATCATATGTTCCCTGTTCTATAGACTACAGTACTGATGATATCATATAGTCCCTGTTATATAGACTACAGTACTGATGATATCATATATTCCCTGTTCTATAGACTACAGTACTGATAATATCATATATTCCCTGTTCTATAGACTACAGTACTGATGATATCATATAGTCCCTGTTCTATAGACTACAGTACTGATGATATCATATATTCCCTGTTCTATAGACTACAGTACTGATAATATCATATATTCCCTGTTCTATAGACTACAGTACTGATGATATCATATAGTCCCTGTTATATAGACTACAGTACTGATGATATCATATAGTCCCTGTTATATAGACTACAGTACTGATGATATCATATAGTCCCTGTTATATAGACTACAGTACTGATGATATCATATAGTCCCTGTTATATAGACTACAGTACTGATGATATCATATAGTCCCTGTTCTATAGACTACAGTACTGATGATATCATATAGTCCCTGTTCTATAGACTACAGTACTGATGATATCATATAGTCCCTGTTCTATAGACTACAGTACTGATGATATCATATAGTCCCTGTTCTATAGACTACAGTACTGATGATATCATATAGTCCCTGTTCTATAGACTACAGTACTGATGATCTGTGTACCATGTGCTTCTACAGAGTACACTGATGAGGAGGTTCACATCCCCAAACACTCATCAGTGATCGTCAGACGCACCCCCATCGGAGGGGTCAAACCAGCGGGCAGAACGTTCATTGTGTACGTAGCTATGACATCGTGACCCTGTGTCTATCTAGTACCCCCCCCCCCCCCAATCGCCTGTCGATCCTAATAACCTCCACACACTAGTATCCAGTCAAATAGTAACCCCCCCCCCACACAGCCACACACTAGTATCACTAGTATCCAGTCAAACGGTAGTACCCCTCCTCCACACACTAGTATCCAGTCAAACGGTAGTACCTCCCCCTCCACACACTAGTATCCAGTCAAACGGTAGTACCCCCCACACACTGGTATCCAGTCAAACGGTAGTACCCCCACACACTGGTATCCAGTCAGACGGTAGTACTCCCCCCCCACACACTAGTATCCAGTCAAACGGTAGTACCCCCTCCCCACACTAGTATCCAGTCAAATGGTAGTACTCCCCCTCCACACACTAGTATCCAGTCAAACGGTAGTACCCCCCTCCCCCACACTAGTATCCGGTCAAACGGTAGTACCCCCCCCCCTCCCCACACTAGTATCCAGTCAAACGGTAGTACCCCCCTCCCCCCACACTAGTATCCAGTCAAACGGTAGTACCCCCCTCCCACACTAGTATCCGGTCAAACGGTAGTACCCCCCTCCCCACACTAGTATCCGGTCAAACGGTAGTACCCCCCCCCCCCCCCCCCCACACTAGTATCCAGTCAAACGGTAGTACCCCCTCCCCACACTAGTATCCAGTCAAACGGTAGTACCCCTCCCCCTCCCCACACTAGTATCCAGTCAAACGGTAGTACCCCTCCCCCTCCCCACACTAGTATCCAGTCAAACGGTAGTACCCCTCCCCCCTCCCCACACTAGTATCCAGTCAAACGGTAGTACCCCCCCCCCTCCCCACACTAGTATCCAGTCAAACGGTAGTACCCCCCCCCCTCCCCACACTAGTATCCAGTCAAACGGTAGTACCCCCCCCCCTCCTCCCCACACTAGTATCCAGTCAAACGGTAGTACTTCCCCCCCCCCCCCCCCCACACTAGTATCCAGTCAAACGGTAGTACCCCCCTCCCCCCCCCACACTAGTATCCAGTCAAACGGTAGTACCCCTCCCCACACTAGTATCCAGTCAAACGGTAGTACCCCCCCCTCCTCCCCACACTAGTATCCAGTCAAACGGTAGTACCCCCCTCCCCCACACACTAGTATCCAGTCAAACGGTAGTACCCCCCTCCCCCCACACTAGTATCCAGTCAAACGGTAGTACCCCCCACACTAGTATCCAGTCAAACGGTAGTACCCCCCCCTCCCCACACTAGTATCCAGTCAAACGGTAGTACCCCCCCCCCACACACTAGTATCCAGTCAAACGGTAGTACCCCCCCCCCCCACACTAGTATCCAGTCAAACGGTAGTACCCCTCCCCCTCCCCACACTAGTATCCAGTCAAACGGTAGTACCCCCCTCCCCACACTAGTATCCAGTCAAACGGTAGTACCCCCCCCCCCCACACTAGTATCCAGTCAAACGGTAGTACCCCCCCCACACTAGTATCCAGTCAAACGGTAGTACCCCCCCTCCACACACTAGTATCCAGTCAAACGGTAGTACCCCCCCCTCCCCACACTAGTATCCAGTCAAACGGTAGTACCCCCCCCCTCCCCCACACTAGTATCCAGTCAGCCCAGCTATTCTATTCTAAACTGTTGTCTAGTCCATGTCTGTGGTGGTTGTTGACATGTTGTTTCTTCCTGTTTGTAGTGACCGTTCTGACATGGCTGCTGGATCCTCCAGACCCGTATGTAAACAAAGCACTCTCATTTTCCTTACTATCTCTGTCCTCCTTTTATAAACTCTGCTCTGGTGGTTAAAGGATACTGTGTAAACTCTGTTCTGAATTGGTAACCAGTTAACTCTGAGTTGTTATGGTGATAATATTCTGTTCTGATTGGTCAAGAGTTAACTCTTGAGTTGTCATGGTGATAATATTCTGTTTTGATGGTTCCCAACTGCTGTTCTCTTTTGTTGTTGTAACTCACTGTGTGTTTTTTTTTTATTTTTAATGTTGTTCAATGTGTTGATGGATCTGAACTATATTGTGACTGTATTTTCATATCGAAACAACGGTTAGCGTGGTGTTGTTAGCCTGCTACTGTACAGAGCCCCCTCCCCCCACATCCCCTTGTGTGTTGAGACGATGCTTCGTGATCCTACAGGCGGGTTGTTACTACGCTGCTTTACTTCAAATCAATCTTTTTCTTTCACGTGGTGTTATAAGCAATGAGTTTGTGACGTATTTGACTGTAAGACTAATGCATACGTTTTGTATGGATACCTGTGTGTGTGACTGTGTGTGTGTGTGTGTGTGTGTGTGTGGGGTGGGGGGTAAAATCATTTGGTTCCTGTTCAATAGTGTTCTTAACCTGAAGTTAATTGCTGATATTTGGCTGTCCTAATGTTGTTCTCTCATCATATTCTGACATTTTTTATATGGACTGGACATAGTTGATCCTTTTGTTCTCTCAAAGTTTTTTTTTTTTTTTTTTTTTTAACTACAAACTACTTAGAAATGCAATGCATTTTGTCTACTTTGCAATATTTTCTTTTCAACTTAAAGCTAAACTATAAACTAGTTGTTAAGTACTTACTATGATGACTACTGAATCCACGATCATGTTTGGTACAGAGTTCCAACAAGCGGTGCCATGATGATAGCATTATGACATCACAGAGACTATTAATTACATCACTGAAATGATCTATTGTGACATCACAGGGTTCTGACTGTGTGGCATGGTAGGTTCCCGTGGCGACAGGGTTGTGATTGGTTGCTGCTGTACGCTGCCAGAACTGTCAATAAAGAGGTTATGTGTTCTGTCGTGAGCACGTGCACCAACCACACCAGACCCTGTGTCTTCCCTTCACAGTGACCTCTGACCCTTCCAGCCTCTACTATGATGATGATGATGATGACAGCGACGACGAAGAGTTTATAGCTTACTAAACCAGACCTCTCTGCCCTCCCTCCTTCCTCTTTGTCCCTTGTCTAGTGTTATGATGGCTATTGTTTACTACTATTGTATAATGGTTATGGTAGTGAAAATATTGCTTAAAAGAAACGCGTTTTATTATATTGTTTTGCAGTGTTTCCATATAATGCATTAGATCATCCTAAATGGACCCATAGCGCCTCACTCCAGATACTGCTGTAGATGAGGAGTAGTGAAGGCATCATGGTTCACTTCACCTGTTACCATATAGCTACATGCAGTGGCTCGGAAGTAGGATCTTGGGTTAACTGGTGTAGCGTGATCTAATCGGTTGCCTAGACCGGCCTAGCTCTAAAACTTAATCCTGTTAGCTCATAGTCTGTTACCTAGACCAGCCTAGCTTTAAAACTTAATCCTGTTAGCTCATAGTTTGTTACCTAGACCGGCCTAGCTTTAAAACTTAATCCTGTTAGCCCATAGTCTGTTACCTAGCTCTGGACTTAATCCTGTTACCTAGCTCTAAAACTTAATCCTGTTAGCTCAGTCTGTTACCTAGACCAGCCTAGCTCTAAAACTTAATCCTGTTAGCCCATAGTCTGTTACCTAGCTCTGGGCTTAATCCTGTTAGCTCATAGTCTGTTACCTAGCTCAGGACATAATCCTGTTAGCTCATAGTCTGTTACCTAGCTCAGGACATAATCCTGTTAGCTCAGTCTGTTACCTAGCTCTGGACTTAATCCTGTTAGCTCATAGTCTGTTACCTAGCTCAGGACATAATCCTGTTAGCTCAGTCTGTTACCTAGCTCTGGATTTAATCCTGTTAGCTCATAGTGTAGTAAAGGGCCACAACAGCTATTATTACTAATACTGGTGTAGCTAGCCGGGCTGTAACACCTACTACTACTGTACCAGTATTAGTAAACAAGCTAGGCTGGTCTAGGTAGTAATACCAACTACAGCTACAAATGTAGCTAGCACAACTGTAAATACCACCATTAGTGATGCAGCTAACCAAGCTGTAATTCCTACTACTACTGCTGTAGCAAACTCCGATGTAATACCTACTATTAATGTAGCTAGCCAGGCTGTAATACCAACTACTACAACTGGTGTAGCTAGCCAGGCTGTAGTACCAACTACTACTACTACTGGTATAGCTAGCCAGGCTGTAGTACCAACTACTACTACTACTGGTATAGCTAGCCAGGCTGTAGTACCAACTACTACTACTGGTGTAGCTAGCCAGGTTGTAGTACCAACTACTACTACTGGTGTAGCTAGCCAGGTGTAGTACCAACTACTACTACTGGTGTAGCTAGCCAGGCTGTAGTACCAACTACTACTACTGATGTAGCTAGCCAGGCTGTAGTACCAACTACTACTACTGGTGCAGCTAGCCAGGCTGTAGTACCAACTACTACTACTACTACTACTGATGTAGCTAGCCAGGCTGTAGTACCAACTACTACTACTGATGTAGCTAGCCAGGCTGTAGTACCAACTAATACTACTGGTGTAGCTAGTCAGGCTGTAATACCAACTTCTACTGGTGTAGCTAGCCAGGCTGTAGTACCAACTACTACTACTGGTGTAGCTAGCCAGGCTGTAGTACCAACTACTACTACTGGTGTAGCTAGCCAGGCTGTAGTACCAACTACTACTACTGGTGTAGCTAGCCAGGCTGTAGTACCAACTACTACTACTACTGGTGTAGCTAGCCAGGCTGTAGTACCAACTACTACTACTACTGGTGTAGCTAGCCAGGCTGTAGTACCAACTACTACTACTGGTGTAGCTAGCCAGGCTGTAAAACCAACTACTACTACTGATGTTGCTAGCCAGACTGTAGTACCAACTACTACTACTGATGTAGCTAGCCAGGCTGTCGTACCAACTACTACTACTGGTGAAGCTAGCTCAGCTGTATTCCCAACTATTGATGTTGCTAGCCAGACTGTAGTACCAACTACTAGTACTGGTGTAGCTAGCCAGGCTGTAGTACCAACTACTACTGGGGTCGATAGCCAGGCTGTAATACCAACTACTACTACTGGTGTAGCTAGCCAGGCTGTAATACCAACTACTACTACTGGTGTAGCTAGCCAGGCTGTAATACCAACTACTACTACTGGTGTAGCTAGCCAGGCTGTAGTACCAACTACTACTATGGATGTAGCTAGCCAGGCTGTAATACCAACTTCTACTGGTGTAGCTAGCCAGGCTGTAGTACCAACTACTACTACTACTGGTGTAGCTAGCCAGGCTGTAGTACCATCTACTACTAATATAGCTAGCCAGGCTGTAGCACCATCTACTACTAGTGTAGCTAGCCAGGCTGTAGCACCATCTACTATTAGTGTACTACTACTACTACTACTGGGGTAGCTAGCCAGGCTGTAGTACCATCTACTAGTACCATCTACTACTAATATAGCTAGCCAGGCTGTAGCACCATCTACTACTAGTGTAGCTAGCCAGGCTGTAGCACCATCTACTATTAGTGTAGCTAGCCAGGCTGTAGCACCATCTACTACTAGTGTAGCTAGCCAGGCTGTAGTACCAACTACTACTAATATAGCTAGCCAGGCTGTAGTACCATCTACTACTAATATAGCTAGCCATGCTGTAGTACCATCTACTACTAGTGTAGCTAGCCAGGCTGCAGTACCATCTACTACTAATATAGCTAGCCAGGCTGTAGCACCATCTACTACTAATGTAGCTAGCCAGGCTGTCGTACCTACTACTACTAGTGTAGCTAGCCAGGCTGTAGTACCAACTACTACTAGTGTAGCTAGCCAGGCTGTAGTACCAACTACTACTAGTGTAGCTAGCCAGGCTGTAGCACCATCTACTACTAGTGTAGCTAGCCAGGCTGTAGTACCAACTACTACTATTGATGTAGCTAGCCAGGCTGTAGTACCAACTACTACTACTGGGGTAGCTAGCCAGGCTGTAATACTAATGTACCCCCCAGCACCAGTTCCTGTGTGATGTAGCTAGCCAGGCTGTAGTACCAACTACTACTATTGATGTAGCTAGCCAGGCTGTAGCACCAACTACTACTACTGGGGTAGCTAGCCAGGCTGTAGCACCATCTACTACTAATATAGCTAGCCAGGCTGTAGTACCAACTACTACTAGTGTAGCTAGCCAGGCTGTAGCACCATCTACTACTAATATAGCTAGCCAGGCTGTAGTACCATCTACTACTAATATAGCTAGCCAGTCTGTAGCACCATCTACTACTAGTGTAGCTAGCCAGGCTGTCAGGCTGTAGTACCTACTACTACTAGTGTAGCTAGCCAGGCTGTCGTACCTACTACTACTAGTGTAGCTAGCCAGGCTGTAGTACCAACTACTACTAGTGTAGCTAGCCAGGCTGTAGTACCATCTACTACTAGTGTAGCTAGCCAGGCTGTAGCACCATCTACTACTAATATAGCTAGCCAGGCTGTAGTACCATCTACTACTAATATAGCTAGCCAGTCTGTAGCACCATCTACTACTAGTGTAGCTAGCCAGGCTGTAGCACCATCTCCTATTAGTGTAGCTAGACAGGCTGTAGCACCATCTACTATTAGTGTAGCTAGCCAGGCTGTAGCACCATCTACTGCTAGTGTAGCTAGCCAGGCTGTAGTACCAACTACTACTAGTGTAGCTAGCCAGGCTGTAGTACCAACTACTACTAGTGTAGCTAGCCAGGCTGTAGCACCAACTACTACTAGTGTAGCTAGTCAGGCTGTCGTAGCACCAACTACTACTAATATAGCTAGCCAGGCTGTAGCACCATCTACTACTATTGATGTAGCTAGCCAGGCTGTAGCACCTACTACTACTAGTGTAGCTAGCCAGGCTGTAGCACCATCTACTACTAATATAGCTAGCCAGGCTGTAGCACCAACTACTACTACTGGGGTAGCTAGCCAGGCTGTAGTACCTACTACTACTGGGGTAGCTAGCCAGGCTGTAGTACCTACTACTACTGGGGTAGCTAGCCAGGCTGTAGTACCTACTACTACTGGGGTAGCTAGCCAGGCTGTAGTACCAACTACTACTGGGGTAGCTAGCCAGGCTGTAGTACCAACTACTACTGGGGTAGCTAGCCAGGCTGTAGTACCAACTACTACTGGGGTAGATAGCCAGGCTGTAGTAATACCAACTACTACTACTGGTGTAGCTAGCCAGGCTGTAGTACCAACTACTACTATTGATGTAGCTAGCCAGGCTGTAGTACCAACTACTACTACTGGGGTAGCTAGCCAGGCTGTAATACTAATGTACCCCCAGCACCAGTTCCTGTGTGATGTAGCTAGCCAGGCTGTAGCACCAACTACTACTACTGATGTAGCTAGCCAGGCTGTAGCACCAACTACTACTACTGGGGTAGCTAGCCAGGCTGTAGCACCATCTACTACTAATATAGCTAGCCAGGCTGTAGTACCAACTACTACTAGTGTAGCTAGCCAGGCTGTAGCACCATCTACTACTAATATAGCTAGCCAGGCTGTAGTACCATCTACTACTAATATAGCTAGCCAGTCTGTAGCACCATCTACTACTAGTGTAGCTAGCCAGGCTGTAGCACCATCTACTATTAGGGTAGCTAGCCAGGCTGTAGCACCATCTACTGCTAGTGTAGCTAGCCAGGCTGTAGTACTAACTACTGCTAGTGTAGCTAGCCAGGCTGTAGTACCAACTACTACTAGTGTAGCTAGCCAGGCTGTAGTACCAACTACTACTAGTGTAGCTAGCCAGGCTGTAGTACCAACTACTACTAGTGTAGCTAGCCAGGCTGTAGTACCAACTACTACTAGTGTAGCTAGCCAGGCTGTCGTAGCACCAACTACTACTAGTGTAGCTAGCCAGGCTGTCGTAGCACCAACTACTACTAGTGTAGCTAGCCAGGCTGTCGTAGCACCAACTACTACTAGTGTAGCTAGCCAGGCTGTCGTAGCACCAACTACTACTATTTGATGTACCTAGCCAGGCTGTAGCACCATCTACTACTATTTGATGTACCTAGCCAGGCTGTAGCACCATCTACTACTATTGATGTACCTAGCCAGGCTGTAGCACCATCTACTACTATTTGATGTACCTAGCCAGGCTGTATGCCCCCCCCAGCAGCAGTTCCTGTGTGAATCTCAATGTTTCGCGGTTCCTCCTCACGTCGTATTGGAGAAGGACGACGGCGAGGAAATGGTCAGGCTCTGCTGCGTTCGTCCCCTAGGTACAGATCTAGGATCAGCTTAACCTGCCACCAAATCCTTACCATAACCATTCACATGGAGATGAAGAACTGAGCCCAGATCAGTGTTTTAGAGTGGGGAAACTCTGACCCCTTCCACCATGGTGTTCCTGATGGTCTTCTGGTCAGAACTACTGAACCATAACATTGGTGTAACTGTCACACTGTAGTAGTGATATGAGTTGACTGGATGTTTATGATCTGCCTCTCTGGCTGTGGAATAGGGGTGATCAATCTACTGTGTGTCCTTGATTCCTCACCTCCTATCTCCTGTCTCCTCCTCAAAAGACGGGTGGATGGTATCTTCTCCTCCTCCTCCAGTGTCTTTTCAGAAGGAGACGGGAAGAAGCCGTGTCATCTAGATTTGAGCCCGTGTCTGCCTCCCAGGCAGACAGGTGGTGATGTCCCACCTTGACTCTGTTCTGTCTTAATGTTGCTCTTCTCCTTCAGACCGACTCTTCACCGTCCGTCTCCCTGGCCCAGCTCTCTAAGGTACTGTCTCTCTGTGTGTTTGGTCTTTGGGAATCAGGTTGGGGTTCATTTAATTTCAACTCAATTTGAGGCATGAATTAAAATGTAAATTGATTATCACCTTAACTCTTGGCATCTTCCTCTAACTCCATTCCTCTCTCCTCATCCCTCTCCTCATTCCTCTCCCCATACTCCTCATTCCTCTCCCCATACTCATCCCCTCATTCCTCTCGCCCATACTCCTCCTCTACTCATTCCTCTTGCCCATACTCCTCCTCTACTCATTCCTCTACTCATTCCTCTTGCCCATACTCCTCCTCCTCTACTCATTCCTCTCCTCATTCCTCTCGCCCATACTCCTCCTCTACTCATTCCTCTCGCCCATACTCCTCCTCTCCTCATTCCTCTCGCCCATACTCCTCCTCTCCTCATTCCTCTCGCCCATACTCCTCCTCCTCCTCTACTCATTCCTCTCGCCCATACTCCTTCCTCCTCTACTCGCCCATACTCCTCCTCCTCTACTCATTCCTCTCGCCCATACTCCTCCTCCTCCTACTCATTCCTCTCGCCCATACTCCTCCTCCTCCTCTACTCATTCCTCTCGCCCATACTCCTCCTCCTCCTACTCATTCCTCTCGCCCATACTCCTCCTCCTCCTCCTCTACTCATTCCTCTCGCCCATACTCCTCCTCCTCCTCCTACTCATTCCTCTCGCCCATACTCCTCCTCCTCTCCTCATTCCTCTCGCCCATACTCCTCCTCTACTCATTCCTCTCGCCCATACTCCTCCTCCTCTCCTCATTCCTCTCGCCCATACTCCTCCTCCTCCTACTCATTCCTCTCGCCCATACTCCTCCTCCTCCTACTCATTCCTCTCGCCCATACTCCTCCTCCTCCTCTACTCATTCCTCTCGCCCATACTCCTCCTCCTCCTCTACTCATTCCTCTCGCCCATACTCCTCCTCCTCCTCTACTCATTCCTCTACTCATTCCTCTCGCCCATACTCCTCCTCCTCCTCTACTCATTCCTCTCGCCCATCCTCCTCCCTCCTCATTCCTCTCGCCCATACTCCTCCTCCTCCTCCTCTCCTCATTCCTCTCGCCCATACTCCTCCTCCTCTCCTCATTCCTCTTGCCCATACTCCTCCTCCTCTCCTCATTCCTCTCGCCCATACTCCTCATTCCTCTCCTACCATTCCTCCCTTTCTCTTCAGACTGCCAACCTAGCGGAGGCCAATGCATCAGAGGATGACAAGATCAGAGCCATGATGTCCCAGTCCAACAGTGAATATGACCCCATACAGTGAGTAACACACACAGCACGGTTGGGCGGTATCCGCGTGATCACGCCATCCTCCTCATCCCAGAGAGGATTTACAGTATTAATGTCTTAGTGCTGAAAATGCAACAACGAAAAGCCCATTGGGTGTCTATTACCAGAATGCTAACAAAATTAGTACAACTGATGGAGCATTTCCATGGAGGCTGCTAGCTAAATATGCTAACGGGAGCAAACTAAAATAAACTAATTGCAAAGACATGCAATCCAGCTCATAAAGATACACTACATGACCATGTGGACACCTGTTCCTCAAACATCTCATTACAAAATCATGGGTATTAATATGGAGTTGGGACCCCCCTTTGCTGCTATAACAGCCTCCACTCTTCTGGGAAGTCATTAATATGGAGTTGGACCCCCTTTGCTGCTATAACAGCCCCCACTCTTCTGGGAAATCATTAATATGGAGTTGGACCCCCTTTGCTGCTATAACAGCCCCCACTCTTCTGGGAAGTCATTAATATGGAGTTGGACCCCCCTTTGCTGCTATAACAGCCCCCACTCTTCTGGGAAGTCATTAATATGGAGTTGGACCCCCCTTTGCTGCTATAACAGCCCCCACTCTTCTGGGAAGTCATTAATATGGAGTTTGGTCCCCCTTTGCTGCTATAACAGCCTCCACTCCTCTGGGAAGACTTTAATATGGAGTTGGACCCCCTTTGCTGCTATAACAGCCCCCACTCTTCTGGGAAGTCATTAATATGGAGTTGGTCCCCCCCTTTACTGCTATAACAGCCTCCACTCCTCTGGGAAGGCTTTAATATGGAGTTGGTCCCCCCCTTTTACTGCTATAACAGCCTCCACTCTTCTGGCCAGGCTTTCCACTAGATGTTGGAACATTGCTGCTATAACAGCCTCCACTCTTCTGGGAAGGCTATCCACTAGATGTTGGAACATTGCTGCTATAACAGCCTCCACTCTTCTGGGAAGGCTTTCCACTAGATGTTGGAACATTGCTGCTATAACAGCCTCCACTCTTCTGGGAAGGCTTTCCACTAGATGTTGGAACATTGCTGCTATAACAGCCTCCACTCTTCTGGGAAGGCTTTCCACTAGATGTTGGAACATTGCTGCTATAACAGCCTCTACTCTTCTGGGAAGGCTTTCCACTAGATGCTGGTACATTGCTGCCTAAACAGCCTCCACTCTTCTGGGAAGGCTTTCCACTAGATGTTGGAACATTGCTGCTATAACAGCCTCCACTCTTCTGGGAAGGCTTTCCACTAGATGTTGGAACATTGCTGCAGGGGACTTGCTTCCATTCAGCTACAAGCATTAGAAAGGTCAGACTGTTGGGCGGTTAGACCTGTCTCACAGTTGGGAGTACTATTTCATCCCAAAGGTGTTTGATAGGGTTGAGGGCAGGGCTCTGTGCAAAAACAGCACAGCCCCAGACCATTATTCCTCCTCCACCAAACTTTACAGTTGGCGCAATGCACTCCGGCAGGTAGCGTTCTCTGGCATCTGTCGAATCACACGTTTTATTCAAGTCAAGTTTAAAAAAAAAAAATCTATAAATAATCTGTCTGTCTTCAACTCCAAATAGAACCGTGTAGTCCCAAGGTCTCATCTGACATCTTAGTTAAAAATGAAGAACCATCTAAAGATGTTATACAGTGCTTTCAGAAAGTATTCAGACCCCTTGACCTTTTTCCACATTTATGTTACAGCCTTATTTTAAAATGGATTACATTGTCCCCCCCTCATCAATCTACACACAATACCCCATAATGACATCACAATACCCCATAATGACATCACAATACCCCATAATGACATCACAATACCCCATAAAAAATGTTTTCTGAATTGTCACATTTTACATCAGTATTCACTAGCCAATCAGTCTGTCTCTGGCTGTGTGAGGAGAAGCATAATCTATGGAAAATTAGTGACAAAATGTTACTCATAACCTGGCCAAATTCTAGTCCTCAATCTCAAGTCAAAGTACAGTTCAAGTCAAGTCTCAAGTTGTTTTTATTTTCTGTCGAGTCGCGTCTCTCAAGTCATTAATTAATTAATTAATTGTTTCAGTGAACTGTAGTCTGTTTAAACGTGAGACTCGGTGGCAGGGTGAACCGTAGATGATGGGGTGATGCAAGATGATGCTCTCTGTCACAGAGTTTCTGTGTACGCGTACACTGTTTGTACGTGTACGTAAAAACGGAGACAAGTTTTAGCCTCCACGTTTCAACGCTCTTTGGTGGTTTTGGAATCGAACCCAGTATTCCGGTCTACTTGGCGCTCAACCTTTTTCAATGTGCTTTTTCTGTGTCTCTCCTCCTCAGTTACTCTAAGAAGGCCATAGGACCGCCTCCTGCACATTACACCTTTTTCTGTGTCTCTCCTCCTCAGTTACTCTAAGAAGGCCATAGGACCGCCTCCTGCACATTACACCTGCTATCGCTGTGGCAAGAACGGACACTACATCAAACACTGCCCCATGCAGATGGTACGACACTACACTACACTACACAACACTACATAACACTACACAACACAACACTGCCCCATGCAGATGGTACGACACTACACAACACTACACAACACTACACAACACTGCCCCATGCAGATGGTACGGCACTACACAACACTACACAACACTGCCCCATGCAGATGGTACGACACTACACAACACTACACTACACAACACTGCCCCATGCAGATGGTACGACACTACACAACACTACACAACACTACACAACACTGCCCCATGCAGATGGTACGACACTACACAACACTACACAACACTGCCCCATGCAGATGGTACGACACTACACTACACTACACAACACTGCCCCATGCAGATGGTACGACACTACACAACACTACACAACACTACACAACACTGCCCCATGCAGATGGTACGACACTACACAACACTGCCCCATGCAGATGGTACGACACTACATAACACTACACAACACTGCCCCATGCAGATGGTACGACACTATACAACACTACACAACACTGCCCCATGCAGATGGTACGACACTACACAACACTACACAACACTGCCCCATGCAGATGGTGCGACACTACACTACACAACACTGCCCCATGCAGATGGTACGACACTACACAACACTACGCAACACTACACAACACTGCCCCATGCAGATGGTACGACACTACACAACACAACACTACACAACACTACACAACACTGCCCCATGCAGATGGTACGACACTACACAACCCCATGCAGATGGTACGACACTACACAACACTACACAACACTGCCCCATGCAGATGGTACGACACAACACTACACAACACTACACAACACTACACAACACTGCCCCATGCAGATGGTACAACACTACACAACACTACACAACACTGCCCCATGCAGATGGTACGACACAACACTACACAACACTACACAACACAACACTGCCCCATGCAGATGGTACGACACTATACAACACTACACAACACTACACAACACTGCCCCATGCAGATGGTACGACACTACACTACACAACACTGCCCCATGCAGATGGTACGACACTACACTACACAACACTGCCCCATGCAGATGGTACGACACTATACTACACAACACTGCCCCATGCAGATGATACGACACTATACAACACTACACAACACTGCCCCATGCAGATGGTACGACACTATACAACACTACACAACACTGCCCCATGCAGATGGTACGACACTATACAACACTACACAACACTGCCCCATGCAGATGGTACAACACTACACAACACTGCCCCATGCAGATGGTACGACACTATACAACACTACACAACACTGCCCCATGCAGATGGTACGACACTATACAACACTACACAACACTGCCCCATGCAGATGGTACGACACTATACAACACTACACAACACTGCCCCATGCAGATGGTACGACACTATACAACACTACACAACACTGCCCCATGCAGATGGTACGACACTATACAACACTACACAACACTGCCCCATGCAGATGGTACGACACTATACAACACTACACAACACTGCCCCATGCAGATGGTACGACACTATACAACACTACACAACACTGCCCCATGCAGATGGTACGACACTATACAACACTACACAACACTGCCCCATGCAGATGGTACGACACTATACAACACTACACAACACTGCCCCATGCAGATGGTACGACACTATACAACACTACACAACACTGCCCCATGCAGATGGTACGACACTATACAACACTACACAACACTGCCCCATGCAGATGGTACGACACTATACAACACTACACAACACTGCCCCATGCAGATGGTACGACACTATACAACACTACACAACACTGCCCCATGCAGATGGTACGACACTATACAACACTACACAACACTGCCCCATCCAGATGGTACGACACTATACAACACTATACAACACTATACAACACTATATAACACTATACAACACTATACAACACTATACTACACTATACTACACTACACTATACAACACTACACAACACACTACACTATATTATACACTCCACACTACACTGCATAACACTACACACTACACTACATTATACACTACATTATACACTACACTACACTACATTATACACTACACACTACACTACATTATACACTACACTACACTACATTATACACTACACACTACACTACATTACACTACACTACAGTACACTACACACTACACTACACAACATAACACTACATTATACACTACACACTACACTACATTATACACTACACACTACACTACACACTACACAACACTACATTATACACTACATAACACTACACTACAGTACACTACACTACTACACACTACACAACATAACACTACACTACAGTACACTACACACTACACTACATTATACACTACACACTACACTACACAACATAACACAACATAACACTACATTATACACTACACACTACACTACATTATACACTACACTACACTACATTATACACTACACAACACTACACAACACTACACTACATTATACACTACACTACATAACACTACACTACATAACACTACACTACACTGCATAAAACTACACACTATACACTACACAACATAAAAACAACATTATACACTACATAACACTACACTACATTATACACTACACACTACACAACATAACACTACACACTACACTACATTATACACTACACACTACACTACATAACACTAGACTACACACTACACTACATAACACTACACTACAGTACACTACACACTATACACTACACTACACAACATAAAACAACATTATACACTACACTACATAACACTACACTACATTATACACTACACACTACACTACATAACACTACACTACACACTACACTACATTATACACTACACACTACACTACATAACACTACACTACACTACACACTACACTACATTATACACTACACACTACATAACACTACATTATACACTACATAACACTACACTACATTATACACTACACACTACACTACATTATACACACTACACTACACTACATAACACTACACACTACACTACATAACACTACACTACACTACATAACACTACACTACACTACATTATACACTACACTACACACTACACTACATTATACACTACACACTACATAACACTACATTATACACTACATAACACTACACTACATTATACACTACACACTACACTACATTATACACACTACATAACACTACACACTACACTACATTATACACTACACTACACTACATTATACACTACATAACACTACACTACACTACATATAATTACATATAACACTACATAACATGACTACACACTACACACAACACTACATTATACACTACACAACACTACACTACACACTACACTACATTATACACTACACACTACATAACACTACATTATACACTACATAACACTACACTACATTATACACTACACACTACACTACATTATACACACTACATAACACTACACACTACACTACACTACATTATACACTACATAACACTACACTACACTACATATAATTACATATAACACTACATAACATGACTACACACTACACACAACACTACATTATACACTACATAACACTACAGTACACTACACACTACACAACACTACATTATACACTACATAACACTACAGTACACTACAGTACACTACACACTACACTACACAACATAACACTACATTATACACTACACACTACACTACACACTACACTACACAACACTACATTATACACTACATAACACTACACTACAGTACACTACACTACTACACACTACACAACATAACACTACACTACAGTACACTACACACTACACTACATTATACACTACACACTACACTACACAACATAACACAACATAACACTACATTATACACTACACACTACACTACATTATACACTACACTACATTATACACTACACAACACTACACTACATTATACACTACACTACACTACATAACACTACACTACACTACACTACACAACACTACACTACATTATACACTACACTACATAACACTACACTACATAACACTACACTACATAACACTACACTACATAACACTACACTACACTACATTATACACTACACTACATAACACTACACTACATAACACTACACTACATTATACACTACACAACACTACACAACACTACACTACATTATACACTACACTACACTACACTATACTACATTATACACTACACTACATAACACTACACTACACTACACAACACTACACTACATAATACACTACACAACATATACACTACACTACATAACACTACACTACACTACATAACACTACACTACATAACACTACACTACATTATACACTACACTACACTACATTATACACTACACTACATTATACACTACACTACACTACATTATACACTACACTACATAACACTACACTACATAACACTACACTACATAACACTACACTACATAACACTACACTACATAATACACTACACTACACTACACAACACTACACTACATTATACACTACACTACACTACATTATACACAACACTACACAACACTACACTACATTATACACTACAGTACACTACATAACACTACACTACACTACACTACACTACATTATACACTACAC
>NW_024609459.1:45000-180677 GCF_018296145.1 Oncorhynchus tshawytscha
TAACACACACACAGCTGGTCCAGGCCCCCTCCCGCCTGCCCAGACAACCTGGTCACCCAGGCCCCCTCCCCGCCCGCCCAGACAACCTGGTCACCCAGGCCCCCTCCCCGCCCGCCCAGACAACCTGGTCACCCAGGCCCCCTCCTCGCCCGCCCAGACAACCTGGTCACCCAGGGCCCCCCTCCCCCACCCAGACAAACTGGTGACCCAGGGCCCCCTCCCCCCCCATCCAGACAAACTGGTGACCCAGGGCCCCCTCCTCGCCCGCCCAGACAACCTGGTCACCCAGGGCCCCCTCCCCCCCACCCAGACAAACTGGTGACCCAGGGCCCCCTCCCCCCACCCAGACAACCTGGTGACCCAGGGCCCCCTCCCCCCCCACCCAGACAACCTGGTGACCCAGGGCCCCCTCCCCCCACCCAGACAAACTGGTGACCCAGGGCCCCCTCCCCCCACCCAGACAAACTGGTGACCCAGGGCCCCCTCCCCCCACCCAGACAAACTGGTGACCCAGGGCCCCCCCCCCCCCATCCAGACAAACTGGTGACCCAGGGCCCCCCCCCCCCACCCAGACAAACTGGTGACCCAGGGCCCCCTCCCCCCATCCAGACAAACTGGTGACCCAGGGTCCCCCCCCCCGTCCAGACAAACTGGTGACCCAGGGCCCCCGCCCAGACAAACTGGTGACCCAGGGCCCCTCCCCCATCCAGACAAACTGGTGACCCAGGGCCCCCTCCCCCCACCCAGACAAACTGGTCACCCAGGGCCCCCTCCCCCCGTCCAGACAAACTGGTCACCCAGGGCCCCCCCGTCCAGACAAACTGGTCACCCAGGGCCCCCTCCCCCCGTCCAGACAAACTGGTCACCCAGGGTCCCCCCCCCGTCCAGACAAACCGGTGACCCAGGGCCCCCTCCCCCCGCCCAGACAAACCGGTGACCCAGGGCCCCCTCCCCCCCGCCCAGACAAACCGGTGACCCAGGGCCCCCTCCCCCGCCCAGACAAACCGGTGACCCAGGGCCCCTCTTTCCCAGAGTGGGATGAATAGATGGCCTGCTAGCTGTTCCTGTAGACTTCCAGTCATTGCGCTAATGCTAGTTAGCATTGTCTTAACTCTTATCTTCCTTTAACTTAACTCTTAACGTTAACTCTTATCTTCCTTTTTCGATAGCAGCAGACATGTGGTGAGCAATATGTCTGGAACATCGAAATCGCAATAAAATCGCAGTATTGAATCCTAAAACACGTGGTATCGGCGCCTAAGTATCGTGATCGTATCGTGATGCCCATGGCATTTCCCATGCCTAGGTTATATTTGGGCACTTCCCATGCCTATATTTGGGCACTTCCCGTGCCTATATTTGGGCATTTCCCGTGCCTATATTTGGGCATTTCCCGTGCCTATATTTGGGCATTTCCCGTGCCTATATTTGGGCAGTTCTCGTGCCTATATTTGGGCAGTTCTCGTGCCTATATTTGGGCAGTTCCCGTGCCTAGGTTATATTCGGGCACTTCTCGTGCCTATATTTGGGCAGTTCCCGTGCCTAGGTTATATTTGGGCACTTCCCATGCCTATATTTCGGCATTTCCCGTGCCTATATTTGGGCACTTCCCCGTGCCTATATTTGGGCACTTCCCCGTGCCTATATTTGGGCACTTCCCCGTGCCTATATTTGGGCACTTCCCCGTGCCTATATTTGGGCACTTCCCCGTGCCTATATTTGGGCACTTCCCGTGCCTATATTTGGGCACTTCCCGTGCCTATATTTGGGCACTTCCCCGCCTATATTTGGGCACTTCCCCGCGCCTATATTTGGGCACTTCCCGCGCCTATATTTGGGCACTTCCCCGCGCCTATATTTGGGCACTTCCCCGCGCCTATATTTGGGCACTTCCCATGCCTAGGTTATATTTTGGTCAGAATTCTGCCTTTTTCAAGCATAAAAAAAATAAGAATTTAAAAACAGAAGTATCTTGCAAGATGAACTTAAAGTAAGACATTAGGAAAAGTATCTGACTGTAAATCTCTCTCTGCCAATAAGACATCTGATGGCCTTTGCAAAACGTTCCTCTTTCATTGGAAGTTAAGTTGTGTGGCTGCCAGCCGAATAGTGTTGCCCTTCTGTTGTCATGGGAAAAAAAAGCTATTTTCTGTTTGAATGTTTTGCACACATTTATTTAGTGATGATGAACTAGTCCCCTGATCACTCTACTGAAGCAACACAACATTTATTTACTGATGATGAACTAGTCACCTGATCACTCTACTGAAGCAACACAACATTTATTTAGTGATGATGAACTAGTCCCCTGATCACTCTACTGAAGCAACACAACATTTATTTAGTGATAAACTAGTCCCCTGATCACTCTGAAGCAACACATTTATTTAGTGATGAACTAGTCCCCTGATCACTCTACTGAAGCAACACAACATTTATTTAGTGATGATGAACTAGTCCCCTGATCACTCTACTGAAGCAACACAACATTTATTTAGTGATGATGAACTAGTCCCCTGATCACTCTACTGAAGCAACACAACATTTATTTAGTGATGAGCTAGTCCCCTGATCACTCTACTGAAGCAACACATTTATTTAGTGATGAGCTAGTCCCCTGATCACTCTACTGAAGCAACACAACATGTATTTAGTGGTGAACTAGTCCCCTGATCACTCTACTGAAGCAACACAACATTGTTTCCTTTCAATATAAAATGCAGATGATTTAATCTGTGTTTTGGAAATGCAGGGGGGGGGGGTCCTTTTTTGTCTCAATTAACAGTTCTGTATTTGTTTCACCCCTGACTTCTAACTTCTGTGTATGACCTTTTAACCTCTAGGTATCAGGACCAGTCTGCTGGACTCAGAGGAACACACCTGTTTCACCTGCAAACAGTCTGACGTCTCACCTGACGCTCTCATCGCTAACAAGTTCCTACGACAGGTACACATCACGGAGACGCATTAAGCCAAACCCCACACACTCACACACATTGACAAACCACACACACATTGACAAACCACACACACATTGACAAACCACACACACACACACACACACACACATTGACAAACCACACACACACACACACTCGGTCAGTCAGTAATTAAACTACACTCATACACACTATAGCTTTATTTATTAATTCAAAATCTCTCCCCCTCTCTCTCTCTCTCCCCTCAGGCAGTGAATAACTTTAAGAATGAGTCTGGTTACACCAAACCAGCACGAAACAAAACCCTGCAGCAGTCTGCCCCGCCCCCAGCACGGCCTCAGCCATTCAGAACCCTCGGCTCACGCCAGCAGGACCCCCTATTGGCCAACACTCGCCAGCAGGACCCCCTATTGGCCAGCACTCGCCAGCAGGACCCCCTATTAGCCAGCACTCGCCAGCAGGACCCCCTATTGGCCAGCACTCGCCAGCAGGACCCCCTATTGGCCAGCACTCGCCAGCAGGACCCCCTATTGGCCAGCACTCGCCAGCAGGACCCCCTATTGGCCAGCACTCGCCAGCAGGACCCCCTATTGGCCAGCACTCGCCAGCAGGACCCCCTATTGGCCAGCACTCGCCAGCAGGACCCCCTATTGGCCAGCGCTCGCCAGCAGGACCCCCTATTGGCCAACGCTCGCCAGCAGGACCCCCTATTGGCCAACGCCTCTCGCCCCCAGCCTCCCTCACTCCTCCTGTCACCCTGACACAAAGCCTGCCCATTCAGACCCCACCGATGGGACCGCCTGAGGTGTCAATCTCTCCTGACCCCGCCCCTGAACCACACCGGGCGGAGCCACGGCACTTGGCCAATCACAACGAGCCACCGCCTCCAGGGTGAGTTGCCGGGACTACGGACGCCACACAGATGCACATCTCAACCGTTGATATTTGACTGATTTGATTAACTGACTGATTCATTGGTGTTTTGTTTTTTCTCTCAGTGAGATGGAGGCGGGGCCTTACATGGTGTCAGAGCCACCAATCAGATCAGCCGACAGCGGACCTCAGGTGAGACACACTAGTTGTATTGCAGGGTACATTATGACCTGTCGTAGCCTCTGTACATTCTAAGACACACTTTTTAAAAAAAGAAGCTAACTATCTTATTTGCATTTCCTAAAATGTTCCTCTGTACTTCCTTGATTTCTCTCTGATTGGTTCCCCAGGGATACCACATGCCTATGATTGGTCACCCTCCACCCATAAGGCCCTCCCACCCATCAGGTCCACCTCCACAGCCCTCCCATTCCCACAGAGGAGGACCCAGACCACCTTGGGACAGGTACGACACTGATCACACAGGACTATAGAATATAGAGTTCATAACAGGGTTACTGTAGAATATAGAGGTCATAACAGGGTTACTGTGGAATATAGAGGTCATAACAGGGTTACTGTAGAATACAGGACTATAGAATATAGTGGTCATAACAGGGTTACTGTAGAATATAGTGGTCATAACAGGACTATAGAATATAGTGGTCATAACAGGACTATAGAATATAGTGGTCATAACAGGACTATAGAATATAGTGGTCATAACAGGACTATAGAATATAGTGGTCATAACAGGACTATAGAATATAGTGGTCATAACAGGACTATAGAATATAGTGGTCATAACAGGACTATAGAATATAGTGGTCATAACAGGACTATAGAATATAGAGTTCATAACAGGGTTACTGTAGAATATAGAGGTCATAACAGGGTTACTGTGGAATATAGAGGTCATAACAGGGTTACTGTAGAATACAGGGCTATAGAATATAGAGGTCATAACAGGGCTATAGAATATAGTGGTCATAACAGGGCTATAGAATATAGAGGTCATAACAGGGCTATAGAATATAGAGTTCATAACAGGGTTACTGTAGAATATAGAGGTCATAACAGGGTTACTGTGGAATATAGAGGTCATAACAGGGTTACTGTAGAATACAGGGCTATAGAATATAGAGGTCATAACAGGGCTATAGAATATAGAGGTCATAACAGGGTTACTGTAGTATATAGGACTATAGAATATAGAGGTCAACTGGTCATGACAGGGCTAGAGAATATAGAGGTCGTGACAGGGCTAGAGAATATAGAGGTCGTGACAGGGCTAGAGAATATAGAGGTCGTGACAGGGCTAGAAAATATAGAGGTCGTGACAGGGCTAGAGAATATAGAGGTCGTGACAGGGCTTCTGGAGAATATAGAGGTCGTGACAGGGCTTCTGGAGAATATAGAGGTCGTGACAGGGCTTCTGGAGAATATAGAGGTCGTGACAGGGCTTCTGGAGAATATAGAGGTCGTGACAGGGCTTCTGGAGAATATAGAGGTCGTGACAGGGCTTCTGGAGAATATAGAGGTCGTGACAGGGCTTCTGGAGAATATAGAGGTCGTGACAGGGCTTCTGGAGAATATAGAGGTCGTGACAGGGCTTCTGGAGAATATAGAGGTCGTGACAGGGCTTCTGGAGAATATAGAGGTCGTGACAGGGCTTCTGGAGAATATAGAGGTCGTGACAGGGCTTCTGGAGAATATAGAGGTCGTGACAGGGCTTCTGGAGAATATAGAGGTCGTGACAGGGCTTCTGGAGAATATAGAGGTCGTGACAGGGCTTCTGGAGAATATAGAGGTCGTGACAGGGCTTCTGGAGAATATAGAGGTCGTGACAGGGCTTCTGGAGAATATAGAGGTCAACTGGTCATAACAGGGCTATAGAATATAGAGGTCGTGACAGGGCTGCTGGAGAATATAGAGGTCGTGACAGGGCTGCTGGAGAATATAGAGGTCAACTGGTCATAACAGGGTTAATGTAGAATACAGGACTATAGGATATAGAGGTCATAACAGGGTTACTGTAGTATATAGGACTATAGAATATAGAGGTCAACTGGTCATAACAGGGCTATAGAATATAGAGGTCATAACAGGGTTACTGTAGAATACAGGACTATAGAATATAGAGGTCATAACAGGGCTATAGAATAGTGGTCATAACAGGGCTATAGAATAGTGGTCATAACAGAAATATAGAATAGTGGTCATAACAGGACTATAGAATAGTGGTCATAACAGGACTATAGAATAGTGGTCATAACAGGACTATGGAATATAGAGGTCATAACAGGGCTATGGAATATAGAGGTCATAACAGGGCTATAGAATATAGAGGTCATAACAGGGCTATAGAATATAGAGGTCATAACAGGGCTATAGAATATAGAGGTCATAACAGGGCTATAGAATATAGAGGTCATAACAGGGCTATGGAATATAGAGGTCATAACAGGGCTATGGAATATAGAGGTCATAACAGGGCTATGGAATATAGAGGTCATAACAGGGCTATGGAATATAGAGGTCATAACAGGGCTATGGAATATAGAGGTCATAACAGGGCTATGGAATATAGAGGTCATAACAGGGCTATGGAATATAGAGGTCATAACAGGGCTATGGAATATAGAGGTCATAACAGGGCTATGGAATATAGAGGTCATAACAGGGCTATGGAATATAGAGGTCATAACAGGGCTATGGAATATAGAGGTCATAACAGGGCTATGGAATATAGAGGTCATAACAGGGCTATGGAATATAGAGGTCATAACAGGGCTATGGAATATAGAGGTCATAACAGGGCTATGGAATATAGAGGTCATAACAGGGCTATGGAATATAGAGGTCATAACAGGGCTATGGAATATAGAGGTCATAACAGGGCTATGGAATATAGAGGTCATAACAGGGCTATGGAATATAGAGGTCATAACAGGGCTATGGAATATAGAGGTCATAACAGGGCTATGGAATATAGAGGTCATAACAGGGCTATGGAATATAGAGGTCATAACAGGGCTATGGAATATAGAGGTCATAACAGGGCTATGGAATATAGAGGTCATAACAGGGCTATGGAATATAGAGGTCATAACAGGGCTATGGAATATAGAGGTCATAACAGGGCTATGGAATATAGAGGTCATAACAGGGCTATGGAATATAGAGGTCATAACAGGGCTATGGAATATAGAGGTCATAACAGGGCTATGGAATATAGAGGTCATAACAGGGCTATGGAATATAGAGGTCATAACAGGGCTATGGAATATAGAGGTCATAACAGGGCTTCTGTAGAATATAGAGGTCATAACAGGGCTTCTGTAGAATATAGAGGTCATAACAGGGCTATGGAATAGAGGTCATAACAGGGCTATGGAATATAGAGGTCATAACAGGGCTATGGAATATAGAGGCCATAACAGGGCTATGGAATATAGAGGCCATAACAGGGCTATGGAATATAGAGGCCATAACAGGGCTATGGAATATAGAGGTCATAACAGGGCTATGGAATATAGAGGTCATAACAGGGCTATGGAATATAGAGGTCATAACAGGGCTATGGAATATAGGGTCATAACAGGGCTATGGAATATAGAGGTCATAACAGGGCTATGGAATATAGAGGTCATAACAGGGCTATGGAATATAGAGGTCATAACAGGGCTATGGAATATAGAGGTCATAACAGGGCTATGGAATATAGAGGTCATAACAGGGCTATGGAATATAGAGGCCATAACAGGGCTATGTAGAATATAGAGGTCATAACAGGGCTATGGAATATAGAGGTCATAACAGGGCTATGGAATATAGAGGTCATAACAGGGCTATGGAATATAGAGGTCATAACAGGGCTATGGAATATAGGTCATAACAGGGCTATGGAATATAGAGGTCATAACAGGGCTATGGAATATAGAGGTCATAACAGGGCTATGGAATATAGAGGTCATAACAGGGCTACTGTAGAATATAGAGGTCATAACAGGGCTTCTGTAGAATATAGAGGTCATAACAGGGCTTCTGTAGAATATAGAGGTCATAACAGGGCTATAGAATATAGAGGTCGTAACAGGACTATAGAATATAGAGGTCATAACAGGGTTACTGTAGAATACAGGACTATAGAATATAGAGGTCAACTGGTCATAACAGGGCTATAGAATATAGAGGTCATAACAGGGCTATAGAATATAGAGGTCATAACAGGACTATAGAATATAGAGGTCAACTGGTCATAACAGGGTTATTGTAGAATACAGGACTATAGAATATAGAGGTCATAACAGGGTTACTGTAGTATATAGAGGTCAACTGGTCATAACAGGGCTATAGAATATAGAGGTCATAACAGGGCTATAGAATATAGAGGTCAAGACAGGGCTATAGAATATAGAGGTCAAGACAGGGCTATAGAATATAGAGGTCAAGACAGGGCTATAGGATATAGAGGTCAAGACAGGGCTATAGGATATAGAGGTCAAGACAGGGCTATAGAATATAGAGGTCAAGACAGGGCTATAGAATATAGAGGTCAAGACAGGGCTATAGAATATAGAGGTCAAGACAGGGCTATAGAATATAGAGGTCAAGACAGGGCTATAGAATATAGAGGTCAAGACAGGGCTATAGAATATAGAGGTCAAGACAGGGCTATAGAATATAGAGGTCAAGACAGGGCTATAGAATATAGAGGTCAAGACAGGGCTATAGAATATAGAGGTCAAGACAGGGCTATAGAATATAGAGGTCAAGACAGGGCTATAGAATATAGAGGTCAAGACAGGGCTTCTGTAGAATATAGAGGTCAAGACAGGGCTTCTGTAGAATATAGAGGTCAAGACAGGGCTTCTGTAGAATATAGAGGTCATAGCAGGGCTTCTGTAGAATATAGAGGTCATAGCAGGGCTTCTGTAGAATATAGAGGTCATAGCAGGGCTTCTGTAGAATATAGAGGTCATAGCAGGGCTTCTGTAGAATATAGAGGTCATAGCAGGGCTTCTGTAGAATACAGGGCTATAGAATATAGAGGTCATAACAGGACTATAGAATGTAGTGGTCATAACAGGGTTACTGCAGAATACAGGACTATAGAATATAGAGGTCATAACAGGGCTATAGAATATAGAGGTCATAACAGGGCTATAGAATATAGAGGTCATAACAGGGCTATAGAATATAGAGGTCATAACAGGGCTATAGAATATAGAGGTCATAACAGGGCTATAGAATATAGAGGTCATAACAGGGCTATAGAATATAGAGGTCATAACAGGGCTATAGAATATAGAGGTCATAACAGGACTATAGAATATAGTGGTCATAACAGGACTATAGAATATAGAGGTCTTAACAGGGTTACTGTAGAATACAGGGCTATAGAATATTGAAGTCATAACAGGGCTATAGAATATTGAAGTCATAACAGGGCTATAGAATATTGAGGTCATAACAGGGCTATAGAATATAGAGGTCATAACAGGGCTAAGAGGTCATATAACAGGACTATAGAATATAGAGGTCAACTGGTCATAACGGGGTTAATGTAGAATACAGGACTATAGGATATAGAGGTCATAACAGGGTTACTGTAGTATATAGGACTATAGAATATAGAGGTCGTAACAGGGCTAAGAGGCCATAACAGGACTATAGAATATAGAGGTCAACTGGTCATAACAGGGCTATAGAATATAGAGGTCATAACAGGGCTATAGAATATAGAGGTCATAACAGGGCTATAGAATATAGAGGTCAACTGGTCACAACAGGGTTACTGTAGAATACAGGACTATAGAATATAGAGGTTATAACAGGGTTACTGTAGAATACAGGACTATAGAATATAGAGGTTATAACAGGGTTACTGTAGAATACAGGACTATAGAATATAGAGGTCATAACAGGGCTATAGAATATAGAGGTCATAACAGGGCTATAGAATATAGAGGTCATAACAGGGCTATAGAATATAGAGGTCATAACAGGGCTATAGAATATAGAGGTCATAACAGGGCTATAGAATATAGAGGTCATAACAGGGCTATAGAATATAGAGGTCATAACAGGGCTATAGAATATAGAGGTCATAACAGGGCTATAGAATATAGATAACATAGAAACAGGGCTATAGAATATAGTGGTCATAACAGGGCTATAGAATATAGAGGTCAACTGGTCATAACAGGGCTATAGAATATAGAGGTCATAACAGGGCTATAGAATATAGAGGTCATAACAGGGCTATAGAATATAGTGGTCATAACAGGACTATAGAATATAGAGGTCAACTGGTCATAACAGGGTTATTGTAGAATACAGGACTATAGAATATAGAGGTCATAACAGGGTTACTGTAGTATATAGGACTATAGAATATAGAGGTCAACTGGTCATAACAGGGCTATAGAATATAGAGGTCAAGACAGGGCTATAGAATATAGAGGTCAAGACAGGGCTATAGAATATAGAGGTCAAGACAGGGCTATAGAATATAGAGGTCAAGACAGGGCTATAGAATATAGAGGTCAAGACAGGGCTATAGAATATAGAGGTCAAGACAGGGCTATAGAATATAGAGGTCAAGACAGGGCTATAGAATATAGAGGTCAAGACAGGGCTATAGAATATAGAGGTCAAGACAGGGCTATAGAATATAGAGGTCAAGACAGGGCTATAGAATATAGAGGTCAAGACAGGGCTATAGAATATAGAGTTCAAGACAGGGCTATAGAGGTCAAGACAGGGCTTCTGTAGAATATAGAGGTCATAGCAGGGCTTCTGTAGAATATAGAGGTCATAGCAGGGCTTCTGTAGAATATAGAGGTCATAGCAGGGCTTCTGTAGAATATAGAGGTCATAGCAGGGCTTCTGTAGAATATAGAGGTCATAGCAGGGCTTCTGTAGAATATAGAGGTCATAGCAGGGCTTCTGTAGAATACAGGGCTATAGAATATAGAGGTCATAACAGGACTATAGAATGTAGTGGTCATAACAGGGTTACTGCAGAATACAGGACTATAGAATATAGAGGTCATAACAGGGCTATAGAATATAGAGGTCATAACAGGGCTATAGAATATAGAGGTCATAGCAGGGCTTCTGTAGAATACAGGGCTATAGAATATAGAGGTCATAACAGGACTATAGAATGTAGTGGTCATAACAGGGTTACTGCAGAATACAGGACTATAGAATATAGAGGTCATAACAGGGCTATAGAATATAGAGGTCATAACAGGGCTATAGAATATAGAGGTCATAACAGGGCTATAGAATATAGAGGTCATAACAGGGCTATAGAATATAGAGGTCATAACAGGGCTATAGAATATAGAGGTCATAACAGGGCTATAGAATATAGAGGTCATAACAGGGCTATAGAATATAGAGGTCATAACAGGGCTATAGAATATAGAGGTCATAACAGGGCTATAGAATATAGAGGTCATAACAGGGCTATAGAATATAGAGGTCATAACAGGCTATAGAATATAGAGGTCATAACAGGGCTATAGAATATAGAGGTCATAACAGGGCTATAGAATATAGAGGTCATAACAGGGCTATAGAATATAGAGGTCATAACAGGGCTATAGAATATAGAGGTCATAACAGGGCTATAGAATATAGAGGTCATAACAGGGCTATAGAATATAGAGGTCATAACAGGGCTATAGAATATAGTGGTCATAACAGGACTATAGAATATAGAGGTCATAACAGGGTTACTGTAGAATACAGGGCTATAGAATATTGAAGTCATAACAGGGCTATAGAATATTGAAGTCATAACAGGGCTATAGAATATTGAGGTCATAACAGGGCTATAGAATATAGAGGTCGTAACAGGGCTAAGAGGTCATAACAGGACTATAGAATATAGAGGTCAACTGGTCATAACGGGGTTAATGTAGAATACAGGACTATAGGATATAGAGGTCATAACAGGGTTACTGTAGTATATAGGACTATAGAATATAGAGGTCGTAACAGGGCTAAGAGGCCATAACAGGACTATAGAATATAGAGGTCAACTGGTCATAACAGGACTATAGAATATAGAGGTCAACTGGTCATAACAGGGCTATAGAATATAGAGGTCATAACAGGGCTATAGAATATAGAGGTCATAACAGGGCTATAGAATATAGAGGTCATAACAGGGCTATAGAATATAGAGGTCATAACAGGGCTATAGAATATAGAGGTCAACTGGTCACAACAGGGTTACTGTAGAATACAGGACTATAGAATATAGAGGTTATAACAGGGTTACTGTAGAATACAGGACTATAGAATATAGAGGTTATAACAGGGTTACTGTAGAATACAGGACTATAGAATATAGAGGTCATAACAGGGCTATAGAATATAGAGGTCAACTGGTCATAACAGGACTATAGAATATAGAGATCATAACAGGGTTACTGTTGAATACAGGGCTATAGAATATAGAGGTCATAACAGGGCTATAGAATATAGAGGTCATAACAGGGCTATAGAATATAGAGGTCATAACAGGGCTATAGAATATAGAGGTCATAACAGGGCTATAGAATATAGAGGTCATAACAGGGCTATAGAATATAGTGGTCATAACAGGACTATAGAATATAGAGGTCAACTGGTCATAACAGGGCTATAGAATATAGAGGTCATAACAGGGCTATAGTATATAGAGGTCATAACAGGGCTATAGAATATAGAGGTCATAACAGGGCTATAGAATATAGAGGTCAACTGGTCATAACAGGGTTACTGTAGTATATAGGACTATAGAATATAGAGGTCATAACAGGGCTATAGAATATAGAGGTCATAACAGGGCTATAGAATATAGAGGTCATAACATGGCTATAGAATATAGTGGTCATAACAGGACTATAGAATATAGAGGTCATAACAGGGCTATAGAATATAGATGTCATAACAGGGCTATAGTATATAGAGGTCATAACAGGGCTATAGAATATAGAGGTCATAACAGGGCTATAGAATATAGAGGTCAACTGGTCATAACAGGGCTATAGTATATAGAGGTCATAACAGGGCTATAGAATATAGAGGTCATAACAGGGCTATAGAATATAGAGGTCATAACAGGGCTATAGAATATAGAGGTCATAACAGGGCTATAGAATATAGAGGTCAACTGGTCACAACAGGTTACTGTAGAATACAGGCTATAGAATATAGAGGTTATAACAGGGTTACTGTAGAATACAGGACTATAGAATATAGAGGTCATAACAGGGCTATAGAATATAGAGGTCATAACAGGGCTATAGAATATAGAGGTCATAACAGGGCTATAGAATATAGAGGTCATAACAGGGCTATAGAATATAGAGGTCATAACAGGGCTATAGAATATAGAGGTCATAACAGGGCTATAGAATATAGAGGTCAACTGGTCACAACAGGGTTACTGTAGAATACAGGACTATAGAATATAGAGGTTATAACAGGGTTACTGTAGAATACAGGACTATAGAATATAGAGGTCATAACAGGGCTATAGAATATAGAGGTCATAACAGGGCTATAGAATATAGAGGTCATAACAGGGCTATAGAATATAGAGGTCATAACAGGGCTATAGAATATAGAGGTCATAACAGGGCTATAGAATATAGAGGTCATAACAGGGCTATAGAATATAGAGGTCATAACAGGACTATAGAATATAGAGGTCATAACAGGGCTATAGAATATAGAGGTCATAACAGGGCTATAGAATATAGTGGTCATAACAGGACTATAGAATATAGAGGTCAACTGGTCATAACAGGGTTATTGTAGAATACAGGACTATAGAATATAGAGGTCATAACAGGGTTACTGTAGTATATAGGACTATAGAATATAGAGGTCAACTGGTCATAACAGGGCTATAGAATATAGAGGTCAAGACAGGGCTATAGAATATAGAGATCAAGACAGGGCTATAGAATATAGAGGTCAAGACAGGGCTATAGAATATAGAGGTCAAGACAGGGCTATAGAATATAGAGGTCAAGACAGGGCTATAGAATATAGAGGTCAAGACAGGGCTATAGAATATAGAGGTCAAGACAGGGCTATAGAATATAGAGGTCAAGACAGGGCTATAGAATATAGAGGTCATAGAATATAGACAGGGCTATAGAATATAGAGGTCAAGACAGGGCTATAGAATATAGAGGTCAAGACAGGGCTATAGAATATAGAGGTCAAGACAGGGCTATAGAGGTCATAGACAGGGCTTCTGTAGAATATAGAGGTCATAACAGGGCTATAGAATATAGAGGTCATAACAGGGCTTCTATAGAATATAGAGGTCATAACAGGGCTTAGAATATAGAGGTCATAACAGGGCTTCTGTAGAATATAGAGGTCATAGCAGGGCTTCTGTAGAATATAGAGGTCATAGCAGGGCTTCTGTAGAATACAGGGCTATAGAATATAGAGGTCATAACAGGACTATAGAATGTAGTGGTCATAACAGGGTTACTGCAGAATACAGGACTATAGAATATAGAGGTCATAACAGGGCTATAGAATATAGAGGTCATAACAGGGCTATAGAATATAGAGGTCATAGCAGGGCTTCTGTAGAATACAGGGCTATAGAATATAGAGGTCATAACAGGACTATAGAATGTAGTGGTCATAACAGGGTTACTGCAGAATACAGGACTATAGAATATAGAGGTCATAACAGGGCTATAGAATATAGAGGTCATAACAGGGCTATAGAATATAGAGGTCATAACAGGGCTATAGAATATAGAGGTCATAACAGGGCTATAGAATATAGAGGTCATAACAGGGCTATAGAATATAGAGGTCATAACAGGGCTATAGAATATAGAGGTCATAACAGGGCTATAGAATATAGAGGTCATAACAGGGCTATAGAATATAGAGGTCATAACAGGGCTATAGAATATAGAGGTCATAACAGGGCTATAGAATATAGAGGTCATAACAGGGCTATAGAATATAGAGGTCATAACAGGGCTATAGAATATAGAGGTCATAACAGGGCTATAGAATATAGAGGTCATAACAGGGCTATAGAATATAGAGGTCATAACAGGGCTATAGAATATAGAGGTCATAACAGGGCTATAGAATATAGAGGTCATAACAGGGCTATAGAATATAGTGGTCATAACAGGACTATAGAATATAGAGGTCATAACAGGGTTACTGTAGAATACAGGGCTATAGAATATTGAAGTCATAACAGGGCTATAGAATATTGAAGTCATAACAGGGCTATAGAATATTGAGGTCATAACAGGGCTATAGAATATAGAGGTCGTAACAGGGCTAAGAGGTCATAACAGGACTATAGAATATAGAGGTCAACTGGTCATAACGGGGTTAATGTAGAATACAGGACTATAGGATATAGAGGTCATAACAGGGTTACTGTAGTATATAGGACTATAGAATATAGAGGTCGTAACAGGGCTAAGAGGCCATAACAGGACTATAGAATATAGAGGTCAACTGGTCATAACAGGACTATAGAATATAGAGGTCAACTGGTCATAACAGGGCTATAGAATATAGAGGTCATAACAGGGCTATAGAATATAGAGGTCATAACAGGGCTATAGAATATAGAGGTCATAACAGGGCTATAGAATATAGAGGTCATAACAGGGCTATAGAATATAGAGGTCAACTGGTCACAACAGGGTTACTGTAGAATACAGGACTATAGAATATAGAGGTTATAACAGGGTTACTGTAGAATACAGGACTATAGAATATAGAGGTTATAACAGGGTTACTGTAGAATACAGGACTATAGAATATAGAGGTCATAACAGGGCTATAGAATATAGAGGTCAACTGGTCATAACAGGACTATAGAATATAGAGATCATAACAGGGTTACTGTTGAATACAGGGCTATAGAATATAGAGGTCATAACAGGGCTATAGAATATAGAGGTCATAACAGGGCTATAGAATATAGAGGTCATAACAGGGCTATAGAATATAGAGGTCATAACAGGGCTATAGAATATAGAGGTCATAACAGGGCTATAGAATATAGTGGTCATAACAGGACTATAGAATATAGAGGTCAACTGGTCATAACAGGGCTATAGAATATAGAGGTCATAACAGGGCTATAGTATATAGAGGTCATAACAGGGCTATAGAATATAGAGGTCATAACAGGGCTATAGAATATAGAGGTCAACTGGTCATAACAGGGTTACTGTAGTATATAGGACTATAGAATATAGAGGTCATAACAGGGCTATAGAATATAGAGGTCATAACAGGGCTATAGAATATAGAGGTCATAACATGGCTATAGAATATAGTGGTCATAACAGGACTATAGAATATAGAGGTCAACTGGTCATAACAGGGCTATAGAATATAGAGGTCATAACAGGGCTATAGAATATAGAGGTCATAACAGGGCTATAGAATATAGAGGTCATAACAGGGCTATAGAATATAGAGGTCAACTGGTCATAACAGGGCTATAGTATATAGAGGTCATAACAGGGCTATAGAATATAGAGGTCAAGACAGGGCTATAGAATATAGAGGTCAAGACAGGGCTATAGAATATAGAGGTCAAGACAGGGCTATAGAATATAGAGGTCAAGACAGGGCTATAGAATATAGAGGTCAAGACAGGGCTATAGAATATAGAGGTCAAGACAGGGCTATAGAATATAGAGGTCAAGACAGGGCTATAGAATATAGAGGTCAAGACAGGGCTATAGAATATAGAGGTCAAGACAGGGCTATAGAATATAGAGGTCAAGACAGGGCTATAGAATATAGAGGTCAAGACAGGGCTTCTGTAGAATATAGAGGTCAAGACAGGGCTTCTGTAGAATATAGAGGTCAAGACAGGGCTTCTGTAGAATATAGAGGTCAAGACAGGGCTTCTGTAGAATATAGAGGTCATAGCAGGGCTTCTGTAGAATATAGAGGTCATAGCAGGGCTTCTGTAGAATATAGAGGTCATAGCAGGGCTTCTGTAGAATATAGAGGTCATAGCAGGGCTTCTGTAGAATATAGAGGTCATAGCAGGGCTTCTGTAGAATACAGGGCTATAGAATATAGAGGTCATAACAGGACTATAGAATATAGTGGTCATAACAGGGTTACTGCAGAATACAGGACTAGAATATAGAGGTCATAACAGGGCTATAGAATATAGAGGTCATAACAGGGTTACTGCAGAGGTCATAACAGGACTATAGAATATAGAGGTCATAACAGGGCTATAGAATATAGAGGTCATAACAGGGCTATAGAATATAGAGGTCATAACAGGGCTATAGAATATAGAGGTCATAACAGGGCTATAGAATATAGAGGTCATAACAGGGCTATAGAATATAGAGGTCATAACAGGGCTATAGAATATAGAGGTCATAACAGGACTATAGAATATAGAGGTCATAACAGGGTTACTGTAGAATACAGGGCTATAGAATATTGAAGTCATAACAGGGCTATAGAATATTGAAGTCATAACAGGGCTATAGAATATTGAGGTCATAACAGGGCTATAGAATATAGAGGTCGTAACAGGGCTAAGAGGTCATAACAGGACTATAGAATATAGAGGTCAACTGGTCATAACGGGGTTAATGTAGAATACAGGACTATAGGATATAGAGGTCATAACAGGGTTACTGTAGTATATAGGACTATAGAATATAGAGGTCGTAACAGGGCTAAGAGGCCATAACAGGACTATAGAATATAGAGGTCAACTGGTCATAACAGGACTATAGAATATAGAGGTCAACTGGTCATAACAGGGCTATAGAATATAGAGGTCATAACAGGGCTATAGAATATAGAGGTCATAACAGGGCTATAGAATATAGAGGTCATAACAGGGCTATAGAATATAGAGGTCATAACAGGGCTATAGAATATAGAGGTCAACTGGTCACAACAGGGTTACTGTAGAATACAGGACTATAGAATATAGAGGTTATAACAGGGTTACTGTAGAATACAGGACTATAGAATATAGAGGTTATAACAGGGTTACTGTAGAATACAGGACTATAGAATATAGAGGTCATAACAGGGCTATAGAATATAGAGGTCAACTGGTCATAACAGGACTATAGAATATAGAGATCATAACAGGGTTACTGTTGAATACAGGGCTATAGAATATAGAGGTCATAACAGGGCTATAGAATATAGAGGTCATAACAGGGCTATAGAATATAGAGGTCATAACAGGGCTATAGAATATAGTGGTCATAACAGGACTATAGAATATAGAGGTCAACTGGTCATAACAGGGCTATAGAATATAGAGGTCATAACAGGGCTATAGAATATAGAGGTCATAACAGGGCTATAGAATATAGTGGTCATAACAGGACTATAGAATATAGAGGTCAACTGGTCATAACAGGGCTATAGAATATAGAGGTCATAACAGGGCTATAGTATATAGAGGTCATAACAGGGCTATAGAATATAGAGGTCATAACAGGGCTATAGAATATAGAGGTCAACTGGTCATAACAGGGTTACTGTAGAATACAGGACTATAGAATATAGAGGTCATAACAGGGCTATAGAATATAGAGATCAACTGGTCATAACAGGACTATAGAATATAGAGATCATAACAGGGTTACTGTTGAATACAGGGCTATAGAATATAGAGGTCATAACAGGGCTATAGAATATAGAGGTCATAACAGGGCTATAGAATATAGAGGTCATAACAGGGCTATAGAATATAGAGGTCATAACAGGGCTATAGAATATAGAGGTCATAACAGGGCTATAGAATATAGAGGTCATAACAGGGCTATAGAATATAGAGGTCATAACAGGGCTATAGAATATAGAGGTCATAACAGGGCTATAGAATATAGAGGTCATAACAGGGCTATAGAATATAGAGGTCATAACAGGGCTATAGAATATAGAGGTCGTGACAGGGCTTCTGGAGAATATAGAGGTCGTGACAGGGCTTCTGGAGAATATAGAGGTCGTGACAGGGCTTCTGGAGAATATAGAGGTCGTGACAGGGCTTCTGGAGAATATAGAGGTCGTGACAGGGCTTCTGGAGAATATAGAGGTCGTGACAGGGCTTCTGGAGAATATAGAGGTCGTGACAGGGCTTCTGGAGAATATAGAGGTCGTGACAGGGCTTCTGGAGAATATAGAGGTCGTGACAGGGCTTCTGGAGAATATAGAGGTCGTGACAGGGCTTCTGGAGAATATAGAGGTCAACTGGTCATAACAGGGCTATAGAATATAGAGGTCGTGACAGGGCTGCTGGAGAATATAGAGGTCGTGACAGGGCTGCTGGAGAATATAGAGGTCAACTGGTCATAACAGGGTTAATGTAGAATACAGGACTATAGGATATAGAGGTCATAACAGGGTTACTGTAGTATATAGGACTATAGAATATAGAGGTCAACTGGTCATAACAGGGCTATAGAATATAGAGGTCATAACAGGGTTACTGTAGAATACAGGACTATAGAATATAGAGGTCATAACAGGGCTATAGAATAGTGGTCATAACAGGGCTATAGAATAGTGGTCATAACAGGAATATAGAATAGTGGTCATAACAGGACTATAGAATAGTGGTCATAACAGGACTATAGAATAGTGGTCATAACAGGACTATGGAATATAGAGGTCATAACAGGGCTATGGAATATAGAGGTCATAACAGGGCTATAGAATATAGAGGTCATAACAGGGCTATAGAATATAGAGGTCATAACAGGGCTATAGAATATAGAGGTCATAACAGGGCTATAGAATATAGAGGTCATAACAGGGCTATGGAATATAGAGGTCATAACAGGGCTATGGAATATAGAGGTCATAACAGGGCTATGGAATATAGAGGTCATAACAGGGCTATGGAATATAGAGGTCATAACAGGGCTATGGAATATAGAGGTCATAACAGGGCTATGGAATATAGAGGTCATAACAGGGCTATGGAATATAGAGGTCATAACAGGGCTATGGAATATAGAGGTCATAACAGGGCTATGGAATATAGAGGTCATAACAGGGCTATGGAATATAGAGGTCATAACAGGGCTATGGAATATAGAGGTCATAACAGGGCTATGGAATATAGAGGTCATAACAGGGCTATGGAATATAGAGGTCATAACAGGGCTATGGAATATAGAGGTCATAACAGGGCTATGGAATATAGAGGTCATAACAGGGCTATGGAATATAGAGGTCATAACAGGGCTATGGAATATAGAGGTCATAACAGGGCTATGGAATATAGAGGTCATAACAGGGCTATGGAATATAGAGGTCATAACAGGGCTATGGAATATAGAGGTCATAACAGGGCTATGGAATATAGAGGTCATAACAGGGCTATGGAATATAGAGGTCATAACAGGGCTATGGAATATAGAGGTCATAACAGGGCTATGGAATATAGAGGTCAGGGCTATGGAATATAGAGGTCATAACAGGGCTATGGAATATAGAGGTCATAACAGGGCTATGGAATATAGAGGCCATAACAGGGCTATGGAATATAGAGGCTCATAACAGGGCTATGGAATATAGAGGTCATAACAGGGCTATAGAATATAGAGGTCATAACAGGGCTATGGAATATAGAGGTCATAACAGGGCTATGGAATATAGAGGTCATAACAGGGCTATGGAATATAGAGGTCATAACAGGGTTTCTGTAGAATATAGAGGTCATAACAGGGTTTCTGTAGAATATAGAGGTCATAACAGGGTTTCTGTAGAATATAGAGGTCATAACAGGGTTTCTGTAGAATATAGAGGTCATAACAGGGTTTCTGTAGAATACAGGACTATAGAATATAGAGGTCATAACAGGGCTATAGAATATAGAGGTCATAACAGGGCTATAGAATATAGAGGTCATAACAGGGCTATAGAATATAGAGGTCATAACAGGACTATAGAATATAGAGGTCATAACAGGGTTACTGTAGTATACAGGACTATAGAATATAGAGGTCATAACAGGACTATAGAATATAGAGGTCAACTGGTCATAACAGGGTTATTGTAGAATACAGGACTATAGAATATAGAGGTCATACCAGGGTTACTGTAGTATATAGGACTATAGAATATAGAGGTCAACTGGTCATAACAGGGCTATAGAATATAGAGGTCAAAACAGGGCTATAGAATATAGAGGTCAAGACAGGGCTATAGAATATAGAGGTCATAACAGGGCTATGGAATATAGAGGTCATAACAGGGCTATAGAATATAGAGGTCATAACAGGACTATAGAATATAGTGGTCATAACAGGACTATAGAATATAGAGGTCATAACAGGGTTACTGTAGAATACAGGGCTATAGAATATTGAAGTCATAACAGGGCTATAGAATATTGAAGTCATAACAGGGCTATAGAATATTGAGGTCATAACAGGGCTATAGAATATAGAGGTCGTAACAGGGCTAAGAGGTCATAACAGGACTATAGAATATAGAGGTCAACTGGTCATAACGGGGTTAATGTAGAATACAGGACTATAGGATATAGAGGTCATAACAGGGTTACTGTAGTATATAGGACTATAGAATATAGAGGTCGTAACAGGGCTAAGAGGCCATAACAGGACTATAGAATATAGAGGTCAACTGGTCATAACAGGACTATAGAATATAGAGGTCAACTGGTCATAACAGGGCTATAGAATATAGAGGTCATAACAGGGCTATAGAATATAGAGGTCATAACAGGGCTATAGAATATAGAGGTCATAACAGGGCTATAGAATATAGAGGTCATAACAGGGCTATAGAATATAGAGGTCAACTGGTCACAACAGGGTTACTGTAGAATACAGGACTATAGAATATAGAGGTTATAACAGGGTTACTGTAGAATACAGGACTATAGAATATAGAGGTTATAACAGGGTTACTGTAGAATACAGGACTATAGAATATAGAGGTCATAACAGGGCTATAGAATATAGAGGTCAACTGGTCATAACAGGACTATAGAATATAGAGATCATAACAGGGTTACTGTTGAATACAGGGCTATAGAATATAGAGGTCATAACAGGGCTATAGAATATAGAGGTCATAACAGGGCTATAGAATATAGAGGTCATAACAGAGCTATAGAATATAGAGGTCATAACAGGGCTATAGAATATAGAGGTCATAACAGGGCTATAGAATATAGAGGTCATAACAGGGCTATAGAATATAGAGGTCAACTGGTCATAACAGGACTATAGAATATAGAGATCATAACAGGGCTATAGAATATAGAGGTCATAACAGGGCTATAGAATATAGAGGTCATAACAGGGCTATAGAATATAGAGGTCAACTGGTCATAACAGGGTTACTGTAGTATATAGGACTATAGAATATAGAGGTCATAACAGGGCTATAGAATATAGAGGTCATAACAGGGCTATAGAATATAGAGGTCATAACATGGCTATAGAATATAGTGGTCATAACAGGACTATAGAATATAGAGGTCAACTGGTCATAACAGGGCTATAGAATATAGAGGTCATAACAGGGCTATAGTATATAGAGGTCATAACAGGGCTATAGAATATAGAGGTCATAACAGGGCTATAGAATATAGAGGTCAACTGGTCATAACAGGGCTATAGTATATAGAGGTCATAACAGGGCTATAGAATATAGAGGTCAAGACAGGGCTATAGAATATAGAGGTCAAGACAGGGCTATAGAATATAGAGGTCAAGACAGGGCTATAGAATATAGAGGTCAATACAGGGCTATAGAATATAGAGGTCAAGACAGGGCTATAGAATATAGAGGTCAAGACAGGGCTATAGAATATAGAGGTCAAGACAGCGCTATAGAATATAGAGGTCAAGACAGGGCTATAGAATATAGAGGTCAAGACAGGGCTATAGAATATAGAGGTCAAGACAGGGCTATAGAGGTCAAGACAGGGCTTCTGTAGAATATAGAGGTCAAGACAGGGCTTCTGTAGAATATAGAGGTCAAGACAGGGCTTCTGTAGAATATAGAGGTCAAGACAGGGCTTCTGTAGAATATAGAGGTCATAGCAGGGCTTCTGTAGAATATAGAGGTCATAGCAGGGCTTCTGTAGAATATAGAGGTCATAGCAGGGCTTCTGTAGAATATAGAGGTCATAGCAGGGCTTCTGTAGAATATAGAGGTCATAGCAGGGCTTCTGTAGAATATAGAGGTCATAGCAGGGCTTCTGTAGAATATAGAGGTCATAGCAGGGCTTCAGAATACAGGGCTATAGAATATAGAGGTCATAACAGGACTATAGAATGTAGTGGTCATAACAGGGTTACTGCAGAATACAGGACTATAGAGGTCATAACAGGGCTATAGAATATAGAGGTCATAACAGGGCTATAGAATATAGAGGTCATAACAGGGCTATAGAAATAGAGGTCATAAGAGGGTCATAGAACAGAGGTCATAACAGGGCTATAGAATATAGAGGTCATAACAGGGCTATAGAATATAGAGGTCATAACAGGACTATAGAATATAGAGGTCATAACAGGGTTACTGTAGAATACAGGGCTATAGAATATTGAAGTCATAACAGGGCTATAGAATATTGAAGTCATAACAGGGCTATAGAATATTGAGGTCATAACAGGGCTATAGAATATAGAGGTCGTAACAGGGCTAAGAGGTCATAACAGGACTATAGAATATAGAGGTCAACTGGTCATAACGGGGTTAATGTAGAATACAGGACTATAGGATATAGAGGTCATAACAGGGTTACTGTAGTATATAGGACTATAGAATATAGAGGTCGTAACAGGGCTAAGAGGCCATAACAGGACTATAGAATATAGAGGTCAACTGGTCATAACAGGACTATAGAATATAGAGGTCAACTGGTCATAACAGGGCTATAGAATATAGAGGTCATAACAGGGCTATAGAATATAGAGGTCATAACAGGGCTATAGAATATAGAGGTCATAACAGGGCTATAGAATATAGAGGTCATAACAGGGCTATAGAATATAGAGGTCAACTGGTCACAACAGGGTTACTGTAGAATACAGGACTATAGAATATAGAGGTTATAACAGGGTTACTGTAGAATACAGGACTATAGAATATAGAGGTTATAACAGGGTTACTGTAGAATACAGGACTATAGAATATAGAGGTCATAACAGGGCTATAGAATATAGAGGTCAACTGGTCATAACAGGACTATAGAATATAGAGATCATAACAGGGTTACTGTTGAATACAGGGCTATAGAATATAGAGGTCATAACAGGGCTATAGAATATAGAGGTCATAACAGGGCTATAGAATATAGAGGTCATAACAGGGCTATAGAATATAGTGGTCATAACAGGACTATAGAATATAGAGGTCAACTGGTCATAACAGGGCTATAGAATATAGAGGTCATAACAGGGCTATAGAATATAGAGGTCATAACAGGGCTATAGAATATAGTGGTCATAACAGGACTATAGAATATAGAGGTCATAACAGGACTATAGAATATAGAGGTCAACTGGTCATAACAGGGCTATAGTATATAGAGGTCATAACAGGGCTATAGTATATAGAGGTCATAACAGGGCTATAGAATATAGAGGTCAACTGGTCATAACAGGGTTACTGTAGAATACAGGACTATAGAATATAGAGGTCATAACAGGGCTATAGAATATAGAGATCAACTGGTCATAACAGGACTATAGAATATAGAGATCATAACAGGGTTACTGTTGAATACAGGGCTATAGAATATAGAGGTCATAACAGGGCTATAGAATATAGAGGTCATAACAGGGCTATAGAATATAGAGGTCATAACAGGGCTATAGAATATAGAGGTCATAACAGGGCTATAGAATATAGAGGTCATAACAGGGCTATAGAATATAGAGGTCATAACAGGGCTATAGAATATAGAGGTCATAACAGGGCTATAGAATATAGAGGTCATAACAGGGCTATAGAATATAGAGGTCATAACAGGGCTATAGAATATAGAGGTCATGACAGGGCTATAGAATATAGAGGTCGTGACAGGGCTTCTGGAGAATATAGAGGTCGTGACAGGGCTTCTGGAGAATATAGAGGTCGTGACAGGGCTTCTGGAGAATATAGAGGTCGTGACAGGGCTTCTGGAGAATATAGAGGTCGTGACAGGGCTTCTGGAGAATATAGAGGTCGTGACAGGGCTTCTGGAGAATATAGAGGTCGTGACAGGGCTTCTGGAGAATATAGAGGTCGTGACAGGGCTTCTGGAGAATATAGAGGTCGTGACAGGGCTTCTGGAGAATATAGAGGTCAACTGGTCATAACAGGGCTATAGAATATAGAGGTCGTGACAGGGCTGCTGGAGAATATAGAGGTCGTGACAGGGCTGCTGGAGAATATAGAGGTCAACTGGTCATAACAGGGTTAATGTAGAATACAGGACTATAGGATATAGAGGTCATAACAGGGTTACTGTAGTATATAGGACTATAGAATATAGAGGTCAACTGGTCATAACAGGGCTATAGAATATAGAGGTCATAACAGGGTTACTGTAGAATACAGGACTATAGAATATAGAGGTCATAACAGGGCTATAGAATAGTGGTCATAACAGGGCTATAGAATAGTGGTCATAACAGGAATATAGAATAGTGGTCATAACAGGACTATAGAATAGTGGTCATAACAGGACTATAGAATAGTGGTCATAACAGGACTATAGAATAGTGGTCATAACAGGACTATGGAATATAGAGGTCATAACAGGGCTATGGAATATAGAGGTCATAACAGGGCTATAGAATATAGAGGTCATAACAGGGCTATAGAATATAGAGGTCATAACAGGGCTATAGAATATAGAGGTCATAACAGGGCTATGGAATATAGAGGTCATAACAGGGCTATGGAATATAGAGGTCATAACAGGGCTATGGAATATAGAGGTCATAACAGGGCTATGGAATATAGAGGTCATAACAGGGCTATGGAATATAGAGGTCATAACAGGGCTATGGAATATAGAGGTCATAACAGGGCTATGGAATATAGAGGTCATAACAGGGCTATGGAATATAGAGGTCATAACAGGGCTATGGAATATAGAGGTCATAACAGGGCTATGGAATATAGAGGTCATAACAGGGCTATGGAATATAGAGGTCATAACAGGGCTATGGAATATAGAGGTCATAACAGGGCTATGGAATATAGAGGTCATAACAGGGCTATGGAATATAGAGGTCATAACAGGGCTATGGAATATAGAGGTCATAACAGGGCTATGGAATATAGAGGTCATAACAGGGCTATGGAATATAGAGGTCATAACAGGGCTATGGAATATAGAGGTCATAACAGGGCTATGGAATATAGAGGTCATAACAGGGCTATGGAATATAGAGGTCATAACAGGGCTATGGAATATAGAGGTCATAACAGGGCTATGGAATATAGAGGTCATAACAGGGCTATGGAATATAGAGGTAACATAACAGGGCTATGGAATATAGAGGTCATAACAGGGCTATGGAATATAGAGGTCATAACAGGGCTATGGAATATAGAGGTCATAACAGGGCTATGGAATATAGAGGTCATAACAGGGCTATGGAATATAGAGGCCATAACAGGGCTATGGAATATAGAGGCCATAACAGGGCTATGGAATATAGAGGCCATAACAGGGCTATGGAATATAGAGGCCATAACAGGGCTATGGAATATAGAGGTCATAACAGGGCTATGGAATATAGAGGTCATAACAGGGCTATGGAATATAGAGGTCATAACAGGGCTATGGAATATAGAGGTCATAACAGGGCTACTGTAGAATATAGAGGTCATAACAGGGCTTCTGTAGAATATAGAGGTCATAACAGGGTTTCTGTAGAATATAGAGGTCATAACAGGGTTTCTGTAGAATATAGAGGTCATAACAGGGCTATGGAATATAGAGGTCATAACAGGGCTATGGAATATAGAGGCCATAACAGGGCTATGGAATATAGAGGTCATAACAGGGCTATGGAATATAGAGGCCATAACAGGGCTATGGAATATAGAGGTCATAACAGGGCTATGGAATATAGAGGTCATAACAGGGCTATGGAATATAGAGGTCATAACAGGGCTATGGAATATAGAGGTCATAACAGGGCTATGGAATATAGAGGTCATAACAGGGCTATGGAATATAGAGGTCATAACAGGGCTATGGAATATAGAGGTCATAACAGGGCTATGGAATATAGAGGTCATAACAGGGCTATGGAATATAGAGGCCATAACAGGGCTATGGAATATAGAGGTCATAACAGGGCTATGGAATATAGAGGTCATAACAGGGCTATGGAATATAGAGGTCATAACAGGGCTATGGAATATAGAGGTCATAACAGGGCTATGGAATATAGAGGTCATAACAGGGCTATGGAATATAGAGGTCATAACAGGGCTATGGAATATAGAGGTCATAACAGGGCTATGGAATATAGAGGTCATAACAGGGCTACTGTAGAATATAGAGGTCATAACAGGGCTTCTGTAGAATATAGAGGTCATAACAGGGCTTCTGTAGAATATAGAGGTCATAACAGGGCTTCTGTAGAATATAGAGGTCATAACAGGGTTTCTGTAGAATATAGAGGTCATAACAGGGTTTCTGTAGAATATAGAGGTCATAACAGGGTTTCTGTAGAATACAGGACTATAGAATATAGAGGTCATAACAGGGCTATAGAATATAGAGGTCGTAACAGGACTATAGAATATAGAGGTCATAACAGGGTTACTGTAGAATACAGGACTATAGAATATAGAGGTCATAACAGGGTTACTGTAGTATATAGGACTATAGAATATAGAGGTCAACTGGTCATAACAGGGCTATAGAATATAGAGGTCATAACAGGGCTATAGAATATAGAGGTCAACTGGTCATAACAGGGTTATTGTAGAATACAGGACTATAGAATATAGAGGTCATAACAGGGTTACTGTAGTATATAGGACTATAGAATATAGAGGTCAACTGGTCATAACAGGGCTATAGAATATAGAGGTCATAACAGGGCTATAGAATATAGAGGTCAAGACAGGGCTATAGAATATAGAGGTCAAGACAGGGCTATAGAATATAGAGGTCAAGACAGGGCTATAGAATATAGAGGTCAAGACAGGGCTATAGAATATAGAGGTCAAGACAGGGCTATAGAATATAGAGGTCAAGACAGGGCTATAGAATATAGAGGTCAAGACAGGGCTATAGAATATAGAGGTCAAGACAGGGCTATAGAATATAGAGGTCAAGACAGGGCTATAGAATATAGAGGTCAAGACAGGGCTATAGAATATAGAGGTCAAGACAGGGCTATAGAATATAGAGGTCAAGACAGGGCTATAGAATATAGAGGTCAAGACAGGGCTATAGAGGTCAAGACAGGGCTTCTGTAGAATATAGAGGTCAAGACAGGGCTTCTGTAGAATATAGAGGTCATAGCAGGGCTTCTGTAGAATATAGAGGTCATAGCAGGGCTTCTGTAGAATATAGAGGTCATAGCAGGGCTTCTGTAGAATATAGAGGTCATAGCAGGGCTTCTGTAGAATATAGAGGTCATAGCAGGGCTTCTGTAGAATATAGAGGTCATAGCAGGGCTTCTGTAGAATATAGAGGTCATAGCAGGGCTTCTGTAGAATACAGGGCTATAGAATATAGAGGTCATAACAGGACTATAGAATGTAGTGGTCATAACAGGGTTACTGCAGAATACAGGACTATAGAATATAGAGGTCATAACAGGGCTATAGAATATAGAGGTCATAACAGGGCTATAGAATATAGAGGTCATAACAGGGCTATAGAATATAGAGGTCATAACAGGGCTATAGAATATAGAGGTCATAACAGGGCTATAGAATATAGAGGTCATAACAGGGCTATAGAATATAGAGGTCATAACAGGACTATAGAATATAGAGGTCATAACAGGGTTACTGTAGAATACAGGGCTATAGAATATTGAAGTCATAACAGGGCTATAGAATATTGAAGTCATAACAGGGCTATAGAATATTGAGGTCATAACAGGGCTATAGAATATAGAGGTCGTAACAGGGCTAAGAGGTCATAACAGGACTATAGAATATAGAGGTCAACTGGTCATAACGGGGTTAATGTAGAATACAGGACTATAGGATATAGAGGTCATAACAGGGTTACTGTAGTATATAGGACTATAGAATATAGAGGTCGTAACAGGGCTAAGAGGCCATAACAGGACTATAGAATATAGAGGTCAACTGGTCATAACAGGACTATAGAATATAGAGGTCAACTGGTCATAACAGGGCTATAGAATATAGAGGTCATAACAGGGCTATAGAATATAGAGGTCATAACAGGGCTATAGAATATAGAGGTCATAACAGGGCTATAGAATATAGAGGTCATAACAGGGCTATAGAATATAGAGGTCAACTGGTCACAACAGGGTTACTGTAGAATACAGGACTATAGAATATAGAGGTTATAACAGGGTTACTGTAGAATACAGGACTATAGAATATAGAGGTTATAACAGGGTTACTGTAGAATACAGGACTATAGAATATAGAGGTCATAACAGGGCTATAGAATATAGAGGTCAACTGGTCATAACAGGACTATAGAATATAGAGATCATAACAGGGTTACTGTTGAATACAGGGCTATAGAATATAGAGGTCATAACAGGGCTATAGAATATAGAGGTCATAACAGGGCTATAGAATATAGAGGTCATAACAGGGCTATAGAATATAGTGGTCATAACAGGACTATAGAATATAGAGGTCAACTGGTCATAACAGGGCTATAGAATATAGAGGTCATAACAGGGCTATAGAATATAGAGGTCATAACAGGGCTATAGAATATAGTGGTCATAACAGGACTATAGAATATAGAGGTCAACTGGTCATAACAGGGCTATAGAATATAGAGGTCATAACAGGGCTATAGAATATAGAGGTCATAACAGGGCTATAGAATATAGAGGTCAACTGGTCATAACAGGACTATAGAATATAGAGATCATAACAGGGTTACTGTTGAATACAGGGCTATAGAATATAGAGGTCATAACAGGGCTATAGAATAGTGGTCATAACAGGAATATAGAATAGTGGTCATAACAGGACTATAGAATATAGAGGTCATAACAGGGCTATAGAATATAGAGGTCATAACAGGGCTATAGAATATAGAGGTCATAACAGGGCTATAGAATATAGAGGTCATAACAGGGCTATAGAATATAGAGGTCATAACAGGGCTATAGAATATAGAGGTCATAACAGGGCTATAGAATATAGAGGTCATAACAGGGCTATAGAATATAGAGGTCATAACAGGGCTATAGAATATAGAGGTCATAACAGGGCTATAGAATATAGAGGTCATAACAGGGCTATAGAATATAGAGGTCATAACAGGGCTACTGTAGAATATAGAGGTCATAACAGGGCTACTGTAGAATATAGAGGTCATAACAGGGCTACTGTAGAATATAGAGGTCATAACAGGGCTACTGTAGAATATAGAGGTCATAACAGGGCTACTGTAGAATATAGAGGTCATAACAGGGCTACTGTAGAATATAGAGGTCATAACAGGGCTACTGTAGAATATAGAGGTCATAACAGGGCTACTGTAGAATATAGAGGTCATAACAGGGCTACTGTAGAATATAGAGGTCATAACAGGGTTACTGTAGAATATAGAGGTCATAACAGGGCTACTGTAGAATATAGAGGTCATAACAGGGTTACTGTAGAATATAGAGGTCATAACAGGGTTACTGTAGAATATAGAGGTCATAACAGGGTTACTGTAGAATATAGAGGTCATAACAGGGTTACTGTAGAATATAGAGGTCATAACAGGGTTACTGTAGAATATAGAGGTCATAACAGGACTATAGAATATAGAGGTCATAACAGGGTTACTGTAGAATACAGGACTATAGAATATAGTGGTCATAACAGGCTACTGTAATGCTGTTTTGTCACCTTTGCATAAGAGCTACTAAATGACTCAAGTCTAAATTGTAACCCTCTCTCTCACCCCCCTCCAGACCCTACAGACCTCTTTCTGACCACATCCCCCCCCCACGCCACCCCCTTCCTTCCGCCCCGGGCCCAGCCCCTCACCTCTACCCGGGCCCTAACCTCTACCACCCTCCCCCAACCCCCACTCCATCCCGCCCCAGTCCTACCCCCTCCCTACTCCACCGGACCCCCTCCCCCTGTTAACTACCCCCTCAGCCCCTCTACCCACACGGCCAGATGCCTCCAGGGGTTAATGCCCCCTGGGTTCCCCCTCCCAACACCCAGCCCCACTCGCTGGGCCCCCCGCCCCTCCTACCCTCCGGACCCCCTCTCTCCAAGGAGGACTTCTACAGACAGCGGAGACTCCAACAGGAACAGTGAGTTGCACCTGATTTCATTCATTGTAATGATGCTGAGGCTGCTAGGCCTGAGGCTGGTAGCTTCACATTACTGGGATTAGTAAACAGTTGCCGGTTTACGCAGGCAGCCCGATTCTCATCTTTTTCAGATCTGATCATTTGAATTGCTACCTGTGTTAAACGCAGAGGCCAAACTAGCCCACAGAGGCATGGCGCAGAATGTTACCCCGGGCTAGTAGTAGTGGGGGGGAATGTTACCCCGGGCTAGTAGTAGTGGGGGGGATGTTACCCCGGGCTAGTAGTAGTGGGGGGGGGATAGTAGTAGTAGTGGGGGGAATGTTACCCCGGATAGTAGTAGTGGGGGGAATGTTACCCGGGATAGTAGTAGTGGTGGGGGAATGTTACCCCGATAGATAGTAGGTAGTAGTGGGGGGGGAATGTTACCCGGGCTAGTAGTAGTGGGGGGAATGTTACCCGGGCTAGTAGTAGTGGGGGGAATGTTACCCCGGGCTAGTAGTAGTGGGGGAATGTTACCCCGGGCTAGTAGTAGTGGGGGGAATGTTACCCGGGCTAGTAGTAGTGGGGGGAATGTTACCCCGGGCTAGTAGTAGTGGGGGAATGTTACCCGGGCTAGTAGTAGTGGGGCTAGTAGGGAATGTTACCCGGGCTAGTAGTAGTGGGGGAATGTTACCCCGGGCTAGTAGTAGTGGGGGGAATGTTACCCGGGCTAGTAGTAGTGGGGGGAATGTTACCCCGGGCTAGTAGTAGTGGGGGGAATGTTACCCCGGGCTAGTAGTAGTGGGGGGAATGTTACCCGGGCTAGTAGTAGTGGGGGGAATGTTACCCCGGGCTAGTAGTAGTGGGGGGAATGTTACCCCGGGCTAGTAGTAGTGGGGGGAATGTTACCCCGGGCTAGTAGTAGTGGGGGGAATGTTACCCCGGGCTAGTAGTAGTGGGGGAATGTTACCCCGGGCTAGTAGTAGTGGGGGGAATGTTACCCGGGCTAGTAGTAGTGGGGGGAATGTTACCCCGGGCTAGTAGTAGTGGGGGGAATGTTACCCGGGCTAGTAGTAGTGGGGGAATGTTACCCCGGGCTAGTAGTAGTGGGGGGGAATGTTACCCCGGGCTAGTAGTAGTGGGGGGAATGTTACCCCGGGCTAGTAGTAGTGGGGGGAATGTTACCCGGGCTAGTAGTAGTGGGGGAATGTTACCCCGGGCTAGTAGTAGTGGGGGGAATGTTACCCGGGCTAGTAGTAGTGGGGGGAATGTTACCCCGGGCTAGTGGGGGAAGTAGTAGTAGTAGGGGGAATGTTACCCCGGGCTAGTAGTAGTGGGGGGAATGTTACCCGGGCTAGTAGTAGTGGGGGAATGTTACCCCGGGCTAGTAGTAGTGGGGGACCCCGGGCTAGTAGTAGTGGGGGAATGTTACCCCGGGCTAGTAGTAGTGGGGGGAATGTTACCCCGGGCTAGTAGTAGTGGGGGGAATGGGGGCTAGTAGTAGTGGGGGGAATGTTACCCCGGGCTAGTAGTAGTGGGGGAATGTTACCCCGGGCTAGTAGTAGTGGGGGGAATGTTACCCCGGGCTAGTAGTAGTGGGGGGAATGTTACCCCGGGCTAGTAGTAGTGGGGGGAATGTTACCCCGGGCTAGTAGTAGTGGGGGGAATGTTACCCCGGGCTAGTAGTAGTGGGGGGAATGTTACCCGGGCTAGTAGTAGTGGGGGGAATGTTACCCCGGGCTAGTAGTAGTGGGGGGAATGTTACCCCGGGCTAGTAGTAGTGGGGGAAGTACCCCGGCTAGTAGTAGTGGGGGAATGTTACCCCGGGCTAGTAGTAGTGGGGGAATGTTACCCGGGCTAGTAGTAGTGGGGGGAATGTTACCCCGGGCTAGTAGTAGTGGGGGGAATGTTACCCCGGGCTAGTAGTAGTGGGGGGAATGTTACCCCGGGCTAGTAGTAGTACCCGGGCTAGTAGTAGGGGGAATGTTACCCCGGGCTAGTAGTAGTGGGGGGAATGTTACCCCGGGCTAGTAGTAGTGGGGGGAATGTTACCCGGGCTAGTAGTAGTGGGGGAATGTTACCCGGGCTAGTAGTAGTGGGGGGAATGTTACCCCGGGCTAGTAGTAGTGGGGGGTTACCCCGGGCTAGTAGTAGTGGGGGGAATGTTACCCCGGGCTAGTAGTAGTGGGGGGAATGTTACCCCGGGCTAGTAGTAGTGGGGGGAATGTTACCCCGGCTAGTAGTAGGGGGGGGAATGTTACCCCGGGCTAGTAGTAGTGGGGGGAATGTTACCCCGGGCTAGTAGTAGTGGGGGGAATGTTACCCGGGCTAGTAGTAGTGGGGGGAATGTTACCCCGGGCTAGTAGTAGTGGGGGGAATGTTACCCCGGCTAGTAGTAGTGGGGGGGAATGTTACCCCGGGCCAGTAGTAGTGGGGGGTTACCCGGGCCAGTAGTAGTGGGGGGTGTTACCCCGGCTAGTAGTAGTGGGGGGGTGTTACCCCGGGCTAGTAGTGGGGGGTGTTACCCCGGGCTAGTAGTAGTGGGGGGGTGTTACCCCGGCTAGTAGTGGGGGGATGTTACCCCGGGCTAGTAGGGGGGGATGTTAGCCCAGGCTAGTAGTGGGGTGGGGGAATGTTAGCCCGGGCTAGTAGTGGGGGGGAATGTTAGCCCGGGCTAGTAGGGGGGGATGTTAGCCCGGGCTAGTAGTAGTGGGGGGAATGTTAGCTCGGGCTAGTAGTGGGGGGAAATGTTAGCTCGGGCTAGTAGTGGGGGGAATGTTAGCCCGGGCTAGTAGTAGGGGGAAATGTTAGCCTGGGCTAGTAGTGGGGGAGGGGTTAGCCGGGCTAGTAGTGGGGGGATGTTAGCCCGGGCTAGTAGTGGGGGGGGATGTTAGCCGGGCTAGTAGTAGGGGGGGGATGTTAGCCGGGCTAGTAGTGGGGGGGGATTTACCTGTTCAAAGGTTTCCCTCAGACATGTATTATGGGATGTGACCAGTCCTGTCTCTGTGTTACCAGGGTAACGTCCAAGCTGGATGAGTTCACTAAAGACTTTGCCAAAGAGTTGATGGAATACAGACCTGCTCCCAAGAGACGGAGACGCTCCTACTCCAGGTAACACTATGACATCTCGTCATATTTCTGGATTAAACCTCTTGAACTGTTCATAGAGATATCTTCTCTGACAGAGATATATCTAGGACAGAGATGATATGAATTGTGTCGAGATGGTAAACAGACATCACAAGTGTTCTTTCTATCCTCCCCAGGTCTCGTTCCTACAGTCGTTCTCCGTTCAGCCGTTCCCCCTACTCCCGATCTCCTCGCTCCCGCTCCAGGTCTTACTCGTACACCCCCAGCCGCTCCCGCTCCCGTTCCAGGTCTTACGGACGCTCCCCCTTCTCCAGACGCAACGGAGGCCGGGGAGGACGCAGCCGATCCTACGGTCGCTCGCCACGGTCCCGCTCACGCTCCCGTTCCTACGGCTACCGTCGCTCCGGCTCTCCTCGCTCCCCTCCGCCTTACCGAGGTGGTGGTGGGGGGGGCTGGGAAGGAGGAGACGGAGTTGAAGGAGGAGGAGGAGGGGGGTATCGGCCCAGGTCTCGCTCCCCGGGGGGCTACAGGAGGAGCAGGAGTCCTGGAGGGGTTAGAGGTCACCATAAGCCCCCCCCTCGAGAGCCGGCTCCTTACGAGCCTAAAGGCGGACCTGACCTGTCTCCCGGCGGCAGGGAACGCTGGGAAAGAGACAGCTACAGACAGTGGGAGAAAGAGTACAGGGACTGGTACAACAAGTACTACAAAGACTACAGTACCCAGCATGCCTCGGTGCACCACCGCGGTGGCCGGGGCAGCAGAGAGAGGGACCGCCTCACCCCTCCGCCCAGAGACTACTCCCCCCAGGGGCGGGTGAGGAGGGGTGAGAGAGGGGGACCTCCCGGACCCCACAGAACTCACCACGCCTTGTCCGCTCTGCCCTCTGCCTCCGTCAGGGGGGGCGGAAGTAAGGAACGCACGCAGGGGGGAACCAAAACGTCAGAGGGCGGAACTAAAACTCTGAAAGGGAAGAAACTGAAGAAAAAGAAGAACGGTGAGGAGGATTCAGCCGACCAATCGCTGGACAGGGGAGACGCCACACCCGTCAGGGACGAGCCAATGGATGATCTCCACACCCTGACCCCTAGCAAAGCCCCACCCACCTCCACCAAGGTCTCGAGCAATAAGGCAGCGCTGCTCTCCGGTAAAACCCCTCCCACCTCGTCCGGCCAATCAGAGAAGAGCAGGAAGGAGAAGGTGGGTAAGCTGAAAGTAAAGACGGAGGGAAAGGTGAAAGGAGAGAAGGTTAAGAGAAAGACGGGAGGAGAGGCGACGGTCACAGCCTCTAAGAACAAAGAGTCTTCAGCCGCTAAACCAACCAAAGCATCCAAGGTCAAACCGGACGAGCCAATCAGGAGAGAGAAGGGGCGGAGCACCCCTACTGTTCGAGGAGGTTTGGCTAAACTCCCCCTGCCCCGCCCCCTCCCCCCTCACCCCCACGACCTCCCTAAACACCTGGGCGACGCCCGGGGGGGAAGGAGAGATCCCATTCACAGTGTCGGGGTACGCCCCCCTGGTCGCCCCCTCCAGCCTGCACCTCCCTCCCCAGCAGAGAAGAGGAGGAGAGTGGAGGAGAGGGAAAGGGGGAGGGGGATGGACAGGGGGATGGGGGGGCCCCCGGCTAAGCTCCGCCGCGCCGAGGGTCCGTACCCCCAGAGAGGACTTCCTGCCAAGCCTTCCCTCCTCCTGAACCTGGCATGCAGAGAGTCGGGTAGAGGAGAGGGTCTGCTCCCCATCCCTGGTTCCTCACAGACAGGGAGGCTAGACCGTTTCCATCCCATCTCAATCTCCATCCCTGGTTCCTCCATGGACCTGGGGAGAGAGGGGAGAGGCGACGGGCTGCTGCCCACCCCAGGGAGCTCTGAGGCGGGCAGAAGAGAGAGTGACAGGGGGTCTATCTGGCCTCTCATGGGTCTGCAGGTCAAACCCTTCCCCCAGAGGAGAATCAAACTGAACAGAGACCTGGGGAGGAACAGCAGTATGGCCCGCCCAGAGGAGAGACCAGCTCCAGCTGCTAATATCACCACCACTATCACCTCTACTGGAGAGAGACCTGCTGGTCCTGAGAGAGGAGGAGCAGAGAGGGATGGAGGGACGGAGAGGGTGGCGGTGATGGTGGAGCGGAGGTCGTCTGGCGAGAGGTCAGAGGCCAGGTCTGTTAGGTCCGAGAGGCCGTTGTCAGGGGAACGTTTGCCGGAGAGAGGAGGAGGAGGAAGGTCAGTCTCTCTAGACCGCATGACCATCGCGGAACGCTCGGCCATCGCTAAGAAACCTGATGTCACCGGGGAGAGAACAGAGAGCGAGTACACGCCGCCCGCTGAGAGAGAGAGACCAGCTGAGAGCTCCAAGGAGAGAGAGAGACCAGCTGAGAGCTCCAAGGAGAGAGAGAGACCAGCATCAGCCAAGACGGACAGGTCATCTTCCAGGGAGAAGTCAGCCACCAGGGAACAGAAAGGAGAGAAGACCTCGTCCTCCGTAGACAGACCTGCCTCTACAGGGGAGCGAGCGGCAGGGTCCCAGAGAGAGACTGTAGCTGAAGACAGAGTGGTAGTGGTGGTGAAGGAGGGTTCTGGTTCTGGAAAGACCAGAAAGATCAGCAGAAAGAGTTCTGAGCCCACCACCCACCACTCATCAGACCACTCTGTCACTTCAACTGGGTGAGTTGCCCTTTCGACCTCTGACCTTCCAACGGTTCTTTATTAGCCCGTGTTGTTAATCAACAATCATTGTGGTTTAACACTATCAGCTTTCTAGAGCTTTCTCCTTTAGTTAACACTATCAGCTTTCTCCTTTAGTTAACACTATCAGCTTTCTAGAGCTTTCTCCTTTAGTTAATACTATCAGCGTTCTAGAGCTTTCTCCTTTAGTTAACACTATCAGCTTGCTCCTTTAGTTAACACTATCAGCGTTCTAGAGCGTTCTAGAGCTTTCTCCTTTAGTTAATACTATCAGCATTCTAGAGCGTTCTAGAGCTTTCTCCTTTAGTTAACAATATCAGCGTTCTAGAGCTTTCTCCTTTAGTTAACACTATCAGCGTTCTAGAGCTTTCTCCTTTAGTTAACACTATCAGCGTTCTAGAGCGTTCTCCTTTAGTTAACACTATCAGCTTTCTCCTTTAGTTAACACTATCAGCTTTCTAGAGCTTTCTCCTTTAGTTAACACTATCAGCTTTCTCCTTTAGTTAACACTATCAGCGTTCTAGAGCTTTCTCCTTTAGTTAACACTATCAGCTTTCTCCTTTAGTTAACACTATCAGCTTTCTAGAGCTTTCTCCTTTAGTTAACACTATCAGCTTTCTCCTTTAGTTAACACTATCAGCTTTCTAGAGCTTTCTCCTTTAGTTAACACTATCAGCTTTCTCCTTTAGTTAACACTATCAGCTTTCTCCTTTAGTTAACACTATCAGCTTTCTAGAGCTTTCTCCTTTAGTTAACACTATCAGCTTTCTCCTTTAGTTAACACTATCAGCTTTCTACTTTAGTTAACACTATCAGCGTTCTAGAGCTTTCTCCTTTAGTTAACACTATCAGCTTTCTCCTTTAGTTAACACTATCAGCTTTCTAGAGCTTTCTCCTTTAGTTAACACTATCAGCTTTCTCCTTTAGTTAACACTATCAGCTTTCTACTTTAGTTAACACTATCAGCGTTCTAGAGCTTTCTCCTTTAGTTAACACTATCAGCGTTCTAGAGCTTTCTCCTTTAGTTAACACTATCAGCGTTCTAGAGCCTTCTCCTTTAGTTAACACTCATCAGCTTTCTCCTTTAGTTAACACTATCAGCTTTCTAGAGCTTTCTCCTTTAGTTAACACTATCAGCGTTCTAGAGCCTTTCTCCTTTAGTTAACACTATCAGCTTTTCTTTAGTTAACACTATCAGCTTCTCCTTTAGTTAACACTATCAGCGTTCTAGAGCTTTCTTTAGTTAACACTATTCTAGAGCTTTCTCCTTTAGTTAACACTATCAGCGTTCTAGAGCTTTCTCCTTTAGTTAACACTATCAGCGTTCTAGAGCTTTCTCCTTTAGTTAACACTATCAGCGTTCTAGAGCTTTCTCCTTTAGTTAACACTATCAGCGTTCTAGAGCTTTCTCCTTTAGTTAACACTATCAGCGTTCTAGAGCTTTCTCCTTTAGTTAACACTATCAGCGTTCTAGAGCTTTCTCCTTTAGTTAACACTATCAGCGTTCTAGAGCTTTCTCCTTTAGTTAACACTATCAGCGTTCTAGAGCTTTCTCCTTTAGTTAACACTATCAGCGTTCTAGAGCTTTCCTTTAGTTAACACTATCAGCGTTCTAGAGCTTTCTCCTTTAGTTAACACTATCAGCATTCTAGAGCTTTCTCCTTTAGTTAACACTATCAGCTTTCTCCTTTAGTTAACACTATCAGCGTTCTAGAGCTTTCTCCTTTAGTTAACACTATCAGCGTTCTAGAGCTTTCTCCTTTAGTTAACACTATCAGCGTTCTAGAGCTTTCTCCTTTAGTTAACACTATCAGCATTCTAGAGCTTTCTCCTTTAGTTAACACTCAGCATTCTAGAGCTTTCTCCTCTAACACTATCAGCGTTCTAGAGCTTTCTCCTTTAGTTAACACTATCAGCTTTCTCCTTTAGTTAACACATCAGCGTTCTAGAGCTTTCTCCTTTAGTTAACACTATCAGCTTTCTCCTTTAGTTAACACTATCAGCGTTCTAGAGCGTTCTCCTTTAGTTAATACTATCAGCGTTCTAGAGCTTTCTCCTTTAGTTAACACTATCAGCGTTCTAGAGCTTTCTCCTTTAGTTAACAATATCAGCGTTCTAGAGCTTTCTCCTTTAGTTAACAATATCAGCGTTCTAGAGCTTTCTCCTTTAGTTAACACTATCAGCTTTCTCCTTTAGTTAACACTATCAGCTTTCTAGAGCTTTCTCCTTTAGTTAACACTATCAGCTTTCTCCTTTAGTTAACACTATCAGCTTTCTCCTTTAGTTAACACTATCAGCTTTCTAGAGCTTTCTCCTTTAGTTAACACTATCAGCGTTCTAGAGCTTTCTCCTTTAGTTAACACTATCAGCATTCTAGAGCTTTCTCCTTTAGTTAACACTCAGCATTCTAGAGCTTTCTCCTCTAACACTATCAGCGTTCTAGAGCTTTCTCCTTTAGTTAACACTATCAGCTTTCTCCTTTAGTTAACACATCAGCGTTCTAGAGCTTTCTCCTTTAGTTAACACTATCAGCTTTCTCCTTTAGTTAACACTATCAGCGTTCTAGAGCTTTCTCCTTTAGTTAACAATATCAGCGTTCTAGAGCTTTCTCCTTTAGTTAACAATATCAGCGTTCTAGAGCTTTCTCCTTTAGTTAACACTATCAGCTTGCTCCTTTAGTTAACACTATCAGCTTGCTCCTTTAGTTAACACTATCAGCTTGCTCCTTTAGTTAACACTATCAGCTTGCTCCTTTAGTTAACACTATCAGCTTGCTCCTTTAGTTAACACTATCAGCGTTGCCCTCTACTATGAGAATTGTGATCGAATATTCTGCACAGACCGGTGCAACAACCAATCAGAGCTGCAGTAGGCCTATATGCAAATAGCCATTGCCATATATGGATCTGTGCCATTAACTGAACAAATAACCACAGTAGCCTACTTGGCCACTGTTAAAACTGGAACTTAAAGCAGGTAGAGCCTTCACAGTAAACGGGTAGGACCTTCACAGTAAACGGGTAAGGACCTTCACAGTAAACGGGTAAGGGCCCTTCACAGTAAACGGGTAAGGGCCCTTCACAGTAAACGGGTAAGGGCCCTTCACAGTAAACGGGTAAGGGCCCTTCACAGTAAACGGGTAAGGGCCCTTCACAGTAAACGGGTAAGGGCCCTTCACAGTAAACGGGTAAGGGCCCTTCACAGTAAACGGGTAAGGGCCCTTCACAGTAAACGGGTAAGGGCCCTTCACAGTAAACGGGTAAGGGCCCTTCACAGTAAACGGGTAAGGGCCCTTCACAGTAAACGGGTAAGGGCCCTTCACAGTAAACGGGTAAGGGCCCTTCACAGTAAACGGGTAAGGGCCCTTCACAGTAAACGGGTAAGGGCCCTTCACAGTAAACGGGTAAGGGCCCTTCACAGTAAACGGGTAAGGGCCCTTCACAGTAAACGGGTAAGGGCCCTTCACAGCCGCCGTAAGTTGCACAGTATTTTCACAACATTGAAGTTTGAGCTCAGCTGACCTGAAATTTCTCAGTCCCGAAACAAATGAGGGAACATTGGTTAGAATGGTCCTAGATCTGTGTATATAACATGGGTATAATGGTTCCTAACCCCTGATCCTAGATCTGTGTATATAACATGGGTATAATGGTTCCTAACCCCTGATCCTAGATCTGTGTATATAACATGGGTATAATGGTTCCTAACCCCTGATCCTAGATCTGTGTATATAACATGGGTATAATGGTTCCTAACCCCTGATCCTAGATCTGTGTATATAACATGGGTATAATGGTTCCCAACCCCTGATCCTAGATCTGTGTATATAACATGGGTATAATGGTTCCTAACCCCTGATCCTAGATCTGTGTATATAACATGGGTATAATGGTTCCTAACCCCTGGTCCTAGATCTGTGTATATAACATGGGTATAATGGTTCCTAACCCCTGGTCCTAGATCTGTGTATATAACATGGGTATAATGGTTCCCAACCCCTGATCCTAGATCTGTGTATATAACATGGGTATAATGGTTCCTAACCCCTGATCCTAGATCTGTGTATATAACATGGGTATAATGGTTCCTAACCCCTGATCCTAGATCTGTGTATATAACATGGGTATAATGGTTCCTAACCCCTGATCCTAGATCTGTGTATATAACATGGGTATAATGGTTCCTAACCCCTGATCCTAGATCTGTGTATATAACATGGGTATAATGGTTCCTAACCCCTGATCCTAGATCTGTGTATATAACATGGGTATAATGGTTCCTAACCCCTGATCCTAGATCTGTTTAATAACATGGTATAATGGTTCCTAACCCCTGATCCTAGATCTGTGTATATAACATGGGTATAATGGTTCCCAACCCCTGATCCTAGATCTGTGTATATAACATGGGTATAATGGTTCCTAACCCCTGGTCCTAGATCTGTGTATATAACATGGGTATAATGGTTCCTAACCCCTGATCCTAGATCTGTGTATATAACATGGGTATAATGGTTCTTAGTTGATGTTCTCTCTAACCCCTGATCCTAGATCTGTGTATATAACATGGGTATAATGGTTCCTAGTTGATGTTCTCTCTAACCCCTGATCCTAGATCTGTGTATATAACATGGGTATAATGGTTCCTAACCCCTGATCCTAGATCTGTTTAATAACATGGTATAATGGTTTCTAACCCCTGATCCTAGATCTGTGTATATAACATGGGTATAATGGTTCCTAGTTGATGTTCTCTCTAACCCCTGATCTTGGATCTGTGTGTTCCAGCAGCAGCAGGTCTGAGCCGAGCCAGAGCCAGGGTGCTGTGTCAAAACCCCGGGACCTCCAGACCCAGAGGAGACCCAGTCCCGTCCAGTTCCCCAGCCCAGGCAGGGAGAGGAGGGACCGTGGGACCGGAGGAGTCCTCATCCAGCCTCCACCCCGGTCCAAGTGGGAGAGAGAGGAGGAGGAGGAGGAAGAGGAGCAGCACTCAGCGTCCAGGGAGAATGGGGCGTTGGCGGTTTCCTCCTCCGTGCCCAGAGACGCTCTGAGGAGAGAAGTCTCACCAGCACCGCCTAGTGGCCAAGGCAGGGACGTGCAGGGTAGTGTCTCTAAAACAGCCAACACAGAGGGGAGGAGAGGGAGGGAGGAGGGGACTAGAAGGAGGGAGGAAGGCAGAGGGCTTAAAAAGGGGCAGATGAACTTTAGAAAACCAGCTAAGACCGAATCCAGAGGAGTAAAGGAGGAAGGAAGAGGAGGGGTAGGGAGGGAGGAGAGTCGAGGGGCGGGGCCAGAGCCAAGGCGACAGCGTCTATGTTCTGACCTGGGTAGAGAGACGGACGAGGCAGCCTTCGTCCCCGACTACAGCGAAGGGGAGGGGTCAGACGGGGAGCGGGGCAGTGGCCTGAGCCACAGCCCCTCTCACAACACCCAGAGCCCCGCCTCCCAGAGCCCCGGCGGCTCCCCTAGCAACCACAGCGGCTCCACGGCGACGGACAAGAAGAAGAAGAAGAAACACAAGAAACATAAAAAACACAAGAAGCACAAGAAGCATTCTGCCGACGTTGAGCCTCCCGTCGAAGGAAGGAAGGAACACAAACACAAGAACAAGAAGAAGAAGCACAGGAAGAATAAAGAGGAAGAGGAAGGAGGGGAGGCAGAGGAGAAGACTGGGCAGGAGTCAGCCACCATCTGAGACCCTGCTAGCTCCGTTAGCATCTAGCTCATGGTTACAACCTGAGTTTTTCTAGTTCATGCTAGCTCTTTTAGCATCTAGCTAAAGACTACAACTGAGACTGCTAGCTCATGCTAGCTCCGTTAGCATCTAGCTAATGGTTACAACCAGAGTTTGCTAGTTTATGCTAACTCCGTTAGCATCTAGCTAATGGTTACAACCAGAGTTTGCTAGTTTATGCTAGCTCCGTTAGCATCTAGCTAATGGTTACAACCCGAGTTTGCTAGTTTATGCTAGCTCCGTTAGCATTTAGCTAAAGGTTAAAACTGGACAAAACCTTATTGGGGGATACTTTTGTCAAATTCTTTTAAATACTTAAGCTGAGCTGGATATAGTTTGTTTATCTATAATGGAACCACTGGAATAAGTGGAGCTCACCTCAGACATTTGTAAGTATTTTGTGTTTTCTGTTACTGTGATGCTGTCTCTCTGATGCAGGTTCTCTGTGAATGTGTTTTTGTACAAAGATGATTATATTCAATTACCCTGATCTATGACTATAAGGTGTCTGAAACTCTGAAGTGTCCCAAATTTAACCCTGTTCACTATATAGTACACTACGTTTGACCAGAGTCGTATGGGCCCTAGTCATTTAGAGCCCTAGTCCAATGGGCCCTAGTTTTGCAGGACTCTGGTCGAATGTTGTTCACTTTAAAGGGATTAGAGGTTAATTTGGGACACCTCCCTGATGTATAGTAGGTTATATCATCATGTTCATATGAACTGATCTGAAGCCGGGGCTAACTGATCTGAAGCCGGGGCTAACTGATCTGAAGCCGGGGCTAACTGATCTGAAGCCGGGGCTAACTGATCTGAAGCCGGGGCTAACTGATCTGAAGCCGGGGCTAACTGATCTGAAGCCGGGGCTAACTGATCTGAAGCCGGGGCTAACTGATCTGAAGCCGGGGCTAACTGATCTGAAGCCGGGGCTAACTGATCTGAAGCCGGGGCTAACTGAATGGTGACTAGTGGAAGTTACTGTTATTAAACTTTCTGACTGTTGTCTTTTCATTTATTGTTTGGTGAATAAAACCTGTCTAATGTTTATTATCAGAATGCCACAGTTCTTGTGTTTTATTGACTTTGACACATTTTTCACATGTTTAAATGGTTTATTTTCTAAACTCATAACACTTGTAAAACCTGCTATCTTATGTCCAGAACCCTTTTGATCAGCCATTCATTGGAGTTCAACACTTCTCTCATTAACGCAAAATCAATGTTCTGTGAAACACCATATGCACATTTAGCTGAGTCACCAGTCTGTAATGATAAGATGGTTAGTCACCCGTCCATAATGATAAGATGGTTAGTCACCAGTCTGTAATGATAAGCTGGTTAGTCACCAGTCCGTAATGATAAGATGGTTAGTCACCAATCTGTAATGATAAGATGGTTAGTCACCAGTCTGTAATGATAAGATGGTTAGTCACCAGTCTGTAATGATAAGATGGTTAGTCACCAGTCCGTAATGATAAGATGGTTAGTCACCAGTCTGTAATGATAAGCTGGTTAGTCACCAGTCCGTAATGATAAGATGGTTAGTCACCAGTCTGTAATGATAAGATGGTTAGTCACCAGTCCGTAATGATAAGATGGTTAGTCACCAATCCATAATGATAAGATGGTTAGTCACCAGTCTGTAATGATAAGATGGTTAGTCACCAGTCTGTAATGATAAGATGGTTAGTCACCAATCCATAATGATAAGATGGTTAGTCACCAGTCCGTAATGATAAGATGGTTAGTCACCAATCCATAATGATAAGATGGTTAGTCACCAGTCTGTAATGATAAGATGGTTAGTCACCAGTCTGTAATGATAAGCTGGTTAGTCACCAATCCATAATGATAAGATGGTTAGTCACCAATCCGTAATGATAAGCTGGTTAGTCACCAGTCCATAATGATAAGCTGGTTAGTCACCAGTCCATAATGATAAGCTGGTTAGTCACCAATCCGTAATGATAAACTAGTTAGTCACAATCCATAATGATAAGCTGGTTAGTCACCAGTCCATAATGATAAGCTGGTTAGTCACCAATCCATAATGATAAGATGGTTAGTCACCAATCCATAATGATAAGCTGGTTAGTCACCAATCCATAATGATAAGATGGTTAGTCACCAATCCATAATGATAAGATGGTTAGTCACCAATCCATAATGATAAGATGGTTAGTCACCAATCCGTAATGATAAACTGGTTAGTCACCAATCCATAATGATAAGATTGTTAGTCACCAATCTGTAATGATAAACTGGTTAGTCACCTATCCATAATGATAAGATTGTTAGTCACCAATTGATAAAGGAATTTATATGTTTAAGGTAATGACTAATGTATTCCAGCCTGAAACCGTACAACAGAGTGAAATGTATTAGAATTATAAGAGTATAATTCTCTAATGTGTGTGTATAGGAAGACTAAGACAGTATGTTACTATTTGACAATAAGCAGAAGTATAGTTGAGACATTCAAGGAGAAGAGGAACTGTCAACAGACGACTTGTGAAACTGATAACAGGAAGGAAGTCTCCCTTCCCAGGGAGGGGAGAAACCGTTAGGCTTGCGGTAGATTATGGAACATGTGGCAGAATAAGATAAGCAATATATGGGTAGAACATTGGGATAGAGTTAGAGAAGAGGGGCATTTATAAAGTGTATGTTATAACCAAATGTGAGGTATAAAAGACTATGTGCAATGTATTATTTTCAGAACTCAGAACCTTTTGCAGAATTCTGAGACTTTGTCTAATTCTTCTATTAGCCAGGGCCTTACAACCTCTGGGGAATTGGTCAAAGCTTATAGTGATTATTATCATCATTGGGATTAGATATTCTCATGACACCAATCCATAATGATAGGCTCACTGGTTAGTCATTCAGTTTAGTCACCAATCCATAATGATAGATAGGCTCACTGCTTAGTCATTCAGCTTAGTCACCAATCCATAATGATAGGCTCACCTGGTTAGTCATTCAGTTTAGTCACCAATCCATAATTTTAGGCTCACTGCTTAGTCATTCTGACATTTAGGGCACCATCCAATCAGATCAAACAACCTAAATAATGGTATAGATTACGTCAGACTAGTTGAGGTGTAGATTACACATAATTTAATTAATTAATTACACAGCAACTGTTGTGGAAATTCAATCAGAAGAAAGAGGCTGCAGATTCTTAAAACAACATTTATTATAAGAATTACAATTCTGGAGGGGTTAACAATCACTCACCAGTCCATAAGAGCCCCTGAACAGAGTTGGGTCTCAGGTTTAATAATTAATTTATTATAAGAATTACAATTCTGGAGAGGTTAACAATCACTCACCAGTCCATAAGAGCCCCTGAACAGAGTTGGGTCTCAGGTTTAATAAAAAGCTCTTTGTCTACGTAGCAGTCAGCAGAAGTGTGAAAGCATAAAAGGGTTTGTTTTGTGCACTCAAGCAGGAACAACAAGATTAGCTCAGAGCAGGTGGAGTTTCTGTCTCCAGGTCATATTGCTGTTGCTATACAAAAGTAATATTTCAGTTCTCCTCCAATCAGCTGGAAGACAGGATGTAGCTGCACCCTCAGTGTCTGGAAGACAGGATGCAGCCTTATCACAAGGTTACACCCAATCGGCTGTTGGCTTTAAACCCAGAGGCCTACCTGTTGGCTTTAAACCCAGAGGCCCACCTTTAAACCCAGAGGCCCACCTTTAAACCCAGAGGCCTACCTTTAAACCCAGAGGCCTACCTTTAAACCCAGAGGCCCACCTGTTGGCTTTAAACCCAGAGGCCTACCTGTTGGCTTTAAACCCAAACCCAGAGGCCTACCTTTAAACCCAGAGGCCTACCTTTAAACCCAGAGCCCACCTGTTGGCTTTAAACCCAGAGGCCCACCTGTTGGCTTTAAACCCAGAGGCCTACCTTTAAACCCAGAGGCCTACCTTTAAACCCAGAGGCCCACCTGTTGGCTTTAAACCCAGAGGCCCACCTGTTTCTAACTCAGGCCAACAGACACAGAGTGGAAAAGAGCTGATCCACCTATTCAATGCATAAACAGTATAGAACATAATCTTGTAATTTTGCACCGTAGATTACAGCATTATATCAGGCTAATCAAGGTGTAGATTACAGCATTATATCAGGCTAATTAAGGTGTAGATTACAGCATTATATCAGGCTAATCAAGGTGTAGATTACAGCATTATATCAGGCTAATCAAGGTGTAGATTACAGCATTATATCAGGCTAATAAAGGTGTAGATTACAGCATTATATCAGGCTAATCAAGGTGTAGATTACAGCATTATATCAGGCTAATCAAGGTGTAGATTACAGCATTATATCAGGCTAATCAAGGTGTAGATTACAGCATTATATATCAGATTACAGCATTATATCAGGCTAATCGGGGTGTAGATTACAGCATTATATCAGGCTAATCAAGGTGTAGATTACAGCATTATATCAGGCTAATCAAGGTGCAGATTACAGCATTATATCAGGCTAATCAAGGTGTAGATTAATCAAGGTGTAGATTACAGCATTATATCAGGCTAATCAAGGTGTAGATTAATCAAGGTGTAGATTACAGCATTATATCAGGCTAATCGGGGTGTAGATTTGTTAGTGGAATTTCTAAATTCCTGTATGTTTTGTAGCCAAAACCAGATTCTCACTCATTCTAATTCATTGATGAGTAGTAAGTACATTAATTATGCATGAAGTAGATTGAGACCAGTCTTAAAAGCCAAAAGTAACAGCGTTTATTTCAAGAGAGTACTCCCCCATACACATATTTCCACAGGTTATAAACTGAAAATGACGTCAGCGTTTTCTAAACGTTCTATCTATTTCACAAGTAGAGGGGCCCTCTAGCCTTCGCGTTATCAGCACGAAGTCAAGGCCAGTCAGTATAAATCGACATTCTAGACAGTCTGGAGATGGGCCGTTCCCGCCACCTGGAGATTTGTACACTGAATGAACTAAGGAACAGACCTTCACTGTCACTAAACTCCTGACTACATTATATACAATTGGGAATGGGAGCAAGAGAGAAAATTCACATGTACAGTACATTATAGCATTTGGACTAGTCAGTTCTGATTGGAATGTGTACATAATTAGTCATTTCAACCATAATTTCCTCTAACAAGATTACAGCATTATATCAGGCTAATCAAGGTGCAGATTACAGGATTATATCAGGCTAATCGGGGTGTAGATTACAGCATTATATCAGGCTAATCAAGGTGTAGATTACAGCATTATATCAGGCTAATCAAGGTGTAGATTACAGCATTATATCAGGCTAATCAAGGTGTAGATTACAGCATTATATCAGGCTAATCAAGGTGTAGATTACAGCATTATATCAGGCTAATCAAGGTGTAGATTACAGCATTATATCAGGCTAATCAAGGTGTAGATTACAGCATTATATCAGGCTAATCAAGGTGTAGATTACAGCATTAATCAAGGTGTAGATTACAGCATTATATCAGGCTAATCAAGGTGTAGATTACAGCATTATATCAGGCTAATCAAGGTGTAGATTACAGCATTATATCAGGCTAATAAAGGTGTAGATTACAGCATTATATCAGGCTAATCCAGGTGTAGATTACAGCATTATATCAGGCTAATAAAGGTGCAGATTACAGCATTATATCAGGCTAATCGGGGTGTAGATTACAGCATTATATCAGGCTAATCAAGGTGTAGATTACAGCATTATATCAGGCTAATCAAGGTGTAGATTAATCAAGGTGTAGATTACAGCATTATATCAGGCTAATAAAGATGCAGATTAAAGCATTATATCAGGCTAATCAGGGTGTAGATTACAGCATTATATCAGGCTAATCGGGGTGTAGATTACAGCATTATATCAGGCTAATCAAGGTGTAGATTACAGCATTATATCAGGCTAATCAAGGTGTAGATTACAGCATTATATCAGGCTAATAAAGGTGCAGATTACAGCATTATATCAGGCTAATCGGGGTGTAGATTACAGCATTATATCAGGCTAATAAAGGTGTAGATTACAGCATTATATCAGGCTAATCAAGGTGTAGATTACAGCATTATATCAGGCTAATCAAGGTGTAGATTAATCAAGGTGTAGATTACAGCATTATATCAGGCTAATAAAGGTGTAGATTACAGCATTATATCAGGCTAATCAAGGTGTAGATTACAGCATTATATCAGGCTAATCGGGGTGTAGATTACAGCATTATATCAGGCTAATCGGGGTGTAGATTACAGCATTATATCAGGCTAATCAAGGTGTAGATTACAGCATTATATCAGGCTAATCAAGGTGTAGATTACAGCATTATATCAGGCTAATAAAGGTGTAGATTACAGCATTATATCAGGCTAATCAAGGTGCAGATTACAGCATTATATCAGGCTAATCAAGGTGTAGATTAATCAAGGTGTAGATTACAGCATTATATCAGGCTAATCAAGGTGTAGATTAATCAAGGTGTAGATTACAGCATTATATCAGGCTAATTCATTATATCAGGCTAATCGGGGTGTAGATTACAGCATTATATCAGGCTAATCAAGGTGTAGATTACAGCATTATATCAGGCTAATCAAGGTGTAGATTACAGCATTATATCAGGCTAATCAAGGTGTAGATTACAGCATTATATCAGGCCAATCAAGGTGTAGATTACAGCATTATATCAGGCTAATCTGGGTGTAGATTACAGCATTATATCAGGCTAATCAAGGTGTAGATTACAGCATTATATCAGGCTAATCAAGGTGTAGATTAATCAAGGTGTAGATTACAGCATTATATCAGGCTAATCAAGGTGTAGATTACAGCATTATATCAGGCTAATAAAGGTGTAGATTACAGCATTATATCAGGCTAATCCAGGTGTAGATTACAGCATTATATCAGGCTAATAAAGGTGCAGATTACAGCATTATATCAGGCTAATCGGGGTGTAGATTACAGCATTATATCAGGCTAATCAAGGTGTAGATTACAGCATTATATCAGGCTAATCGGGGTGTAGATTACAGCATTATATCAGGCTAATCAAGGTGTAGATTACAGCATTATATCAGGCTAATCAAGGTGTAGATTACAGCATTATATCAGGCTAATCAAGGTGTAGATTACAGCATTATATCAGGCTAATCAAGGTGTAGATTATATCAGGTGTAGATTACAGCATTATATCAGGCTAATCAAGGTGTAGATTACAGCATTATATCAGGCTAATCAAGGTGTAGATTACAGCATTATATCAGGCTAATCAAGGTGTAGATTAATCAAGGTGTAGATTACAGCATTATATCAGGCTAATCAAGGTGTAGATTACAGCATTATATCAGGCTAATAAAGGTGTAGATTACAGCATTATATCAGGCTAATCCAGGTGTAGATTACAGCATTATATCAGGCTAATCAAGGTGTAGATTACAGCATTATATCAGGCTAATCAAGGTGTAGATTACAGCATTATATCAGGCTAATCAAGGTGTAGATTACAGCATTATATCAGGCTAATCAAGGTGTAGATTAATCAAGGTGTAGATTACAGCTTTATATCAGGCTAATAAAGATGCAGATTAAAGCATTATATCAGGCTAATCAGGGTGTAGATTACAGCATTATATCAGGCTAATCGGGGTGTAGATTACAGCATTATATCAGGCTAATCAAGGTGTAGATTACAGCATTATATCAGGCTAATCAAGGTGTAGATTACAGCATTATATCAGGCTAATAAAGGTGTAGATTAATCAAGGTGTAGATTACAGCATTATATCAGGCTAATCAAGGTGTAGATTAATCAAGGTGTAGATTACAGCATTATATCAGGCTAATAAAGGTGTAGATTACAGCATTATATCAGGCTAATCAAGGTGTAGATTACAGCATTATATCAGGCTAATCGGGGTGTAGATTACAGCATTATATCAGGCTAATAAAGGTGCAGATTACAGCATTATATCAGGCTAATCAGGGTGTAGATTACAGCATTATATCAGGCTAATCGGGTTGTAGATTACAGCATTATATCAGGCTAATCAAGGTGTAGATTACAGCATTATATCAGGCTAATCAAGGTGTAGATTACAGCATTATATCAGGCTAATCAGGTGTAGATTACAGCATTATATCAGGCTAATCAGGCTAATCAAGGTGTAGATTACAGCATTATATCAGGCTAATAAAGGTGTAGATTACAGCATTATATCAGGCTAATCAAGGTGTAGATTACAGCATTATATCAGGCTAATCAAGGTGTAGATTACAGCATTATATCAGGCTAATCAAGGTGTAGATTACAGCATTATATCAGGCTAATCGGGGTGTAGATTACAGCATTATATCAGGCTAATCAAGGTGTAGATTACAGCATTATATCAGGCTAATGGGGGTGTAGATTACAGCATTATATCAGGCTAATCAAGGTGCAGATTACAGGATTATATCAGGCTAATCGGGGTGTAGATTACAGCATTATATCAGGCTAATCAAGGTGCAGATTACAGCATTATATCAGGCTAATCAAGGTGTAGATTACAGCATTATATCAGGCTAATCAAGGTGTAGATTACAGCATTATATCAGGCTAATCGGGGTGTAGATTACAGCATTATATCAGGCTAATCAAGGTGTAGATTACAGCATTATATCAGGCTAATCAAGGTGTAGATTACAGATTATATCAAGGTGTAGATTACAGCATTATATCAGGCTAATCAAGGTGTAGATTACAGCATTATATCAGGCTAATAAAGGTGTAGATTACAGCATTATATCAGGCTAATAAAGGTGTAGATTACAGCATTATATCAGGCTAATCCAGGTGTAGATTACAGCATTATATCAGGCTAATCAAGGTGCAGATTACAGCATTATATCAGGCTAATCAAGGTGTAGATTACAGCATTATATCAGGCTAATCAAGGTGTAGATTAATCAAGGTGTAGATTACAGCATTATATCAGGCTAATAAAGATGCAGATTAAAGCATTATATCAGGCTAATCAGGGTGTAGATTACAGCATTATATCAGGCTAATCGGGGTGTAGATTACAGCATTATATCAGGCTAATCAAGGTGTAGATTACAGCATTATATCAGGCTAATCAAGGTGTAGATTACAGCATTATATCAGGCTAATAAAGGTGCAGATTACAGCATTATATCAGGCTAATCCAGGTGTAGATTACAGCATTATATCAGGCTAATCGGGGTGTAGATTACAGCATTATATCAGGCTAATAAAGGTGTAGATTACAGCATTATATCAGGCTAATCAAGGTGTAGATTACAACATTATATCAGGCTAATCAAGGTGTAGATTAATCAAGGTGTAGATTACAGCATTATATCAGGCTAATAAAGGTGTAGATTACAGCATTATATCAGGCTAATCAAGGTGTAGATTACAGCATTATATCAGGCTAATCGGGGTGTAGATTACAGCATTATATCAGGCTAATCAAGGTGTAGATTACAGCATTATATCAGGCTAATCAAGGTGTAGATTACAGCATTATATCAGGCTAATCAAGGTGTAGATTACAGCATTATATCAGGCTAATCAAGGTGTAGATTACAGCATTATATCAGGCTAATAAAGGTGTAGATTACAGCATTATATCAGGCTAATCAAGGTGTAGATTACAGCATTATATCAGGCTAATCAAGGTGCAGATTACAGCATTATATCAGGCTAATGGGGGTGTAGATTACAGCATTATATCAGGCTAATCAAGGTGTAGATTACAGCATTATATCAGGCTAATCAAGGTGTAGATTACAGCATTATATCAGGCTAATGGGGGTGTAGATTACAGCATTATATCAGGCTAATCAAGGTGTAGATTACAGCATTATATCAGGCTAATCAAGGTGTAGATTACAGCATTATATCAGGCTAATCAAGGTGTAGATTACAGCATTATTATATCAGATTACAGCATTATATCAGGCTAATCAAGGTGTAGATTACAGCATTATATCAGGCTAATCAAGGTGTAGATTACAGCATTATATCAGGCTAATAAAGGTGCAGATTACAGCATTATATCAGGCTAATCAGGGTGTAGATTACAGCATTATATCAGGCTAATCGGGGTGTAGATTACAGCATTATATCAGGCTAATCAAGGTGTAGATTACAGCATTATATCAGGCTAATCAAGGTGTAGATTACAGCATTATATCAGGCTAATAAAGGTGCAGATTACAGCATTATATCAGGCTAATCCAGGTGTAGATTACAGCATTATATCAGGCTAATCGGGGTGTAGATTACAGCATTATATCAGGCTAATAAAGGTGTAGATTACAGCATTATATCAGGCTAATCAAGGTGTAGATTACAGCATTATATCAGGCTAATCAAGGTGTAATAATCAAGGTGTAGATTACAGCATTAATCTAAAGGTGTAGATTACAGCATTATATCAGGCTAATCAAGGTGTAGATTACAGCATTATATCAGGCTAATCAAGGTGTAGATTACAGCATTATATCAGGCTAATCAGGTGTAGATTACAGCATTATATCAGGCTAATAAAGGTGTAGATTACAGCATTATATCAGGCTAATCAAGGTGTAGATTACAGCATTATATCAGGCTAATCAAGGTGTAGATTACAGCATTATATCAGGCTATCAGGCATTATATCAGGCTAAAGGTGTAGATTACAGCATTATATCAGGCTAATCAAGGTGTAGATTACAGCATTATATCAGGCTAATCAAGGTGTAGATTACAGCATTATATCAGGCTAATCAAGGTGTAGATTACAGCATTATATCAGGCTAAGGGTGTAGATTACAGCATTATATCAGGCTAATCAAGGTGTAGATTACAGCATTATATCAGGCTAATCAAGGTGTAGATTACAGCATTATATCAGGCTAATGGGGGTGTAGATTACAGCATTATATCAGGCTAATCAAGGTGTAGATTACAGCATTATATCAGGCTAATCAAGGTGTAGATTACAGCATTATATCAGGCTAATCAAGGTGTAGATTACAGCATTATATCAGGCTAATAAAGGTGTAGATTACAGCATTATATCAGGCTAATCAAGGTGTAGATTACAGCATTATATCAGGCTAATCAAGGTGTAGATTACAGCATTATATCAGGCTAATGGGGGTGTAGATTACAGCATTATATCAGGCTAATCAAGGTGTAGATTACAGCATTATATCAGGCTAATCAAGGTGTAGATTACAGCATTATATCAGGCTAATCAAGGTGCAGATTACAGCATTATATCAGGCTAATCAAGGTGTAGATTACAGCATTATATCAGGCTAATCAAGGTGTAGATTACAGCATTATATCAGGCTAATCGGGGTGTAGATTACAGCATTATATCAGGCTAATCAAGGTGTAGATTACAGCATTATATCAGGCTAATCAAGGTGTAGATTACAGCATTATATCAGGCTAATCAAGGTGTAGATTACAGCATTATATCAGGCTAATCAAGGTGTAGATTACAGCATTATATCAGGCTAATCAAGGTGTAGATTACAGCATTATATCAGGCTAATCAAGGTGTAGATTACAGCATTATATCAGGCTAATCAAGGTGTAGATTACAGCATTATATCAGGCTAATCAAGGTGTAGATTAATCAAGGTGTAGATTACAGCATTATATCAGGCTAATCAAGGTGTAGATTACAGCATTATATCAGGCTAATAAAGGTGTAGATTACAGCATTATATCAGGCTAATCCAGGTGTAGATTACAGCATTATATCAGGCTAATAAAGGTGCAGATTACAGCATTATATCAGGCTAATCGGGGTGTAGATTACAGCATTATATCAGGCTAATCAAGGTGTAGATTACAGCATTATATCAGGCTAATCAAGGTGTAGATTAATCAAGGTGTAGATTACAGCATTATATCAGGCTAATCAAGGTGTAGATTACAGCATTATATCAGGCTAATCAAGGTGTAGATTACAGCATTATATCAGGCTAATCAAGGTGTAGATTACAGCATTATATCAGGCTAATCAAGGTGTAGATTACAGCATTATATCAGGCTAATCAAGGTGTAGATTACAGCATTATATCAGGCTAATAAAGGTGTAGATTACAGCATTATATCAGGCTAATCAAGGTGTAGATTACAGCATTATATCAGGCTAATCGGGGTGTAGATTACAGCATTATATCAGGCTAATAAAGGTGTAGATTACAGCATTATATCAGGCTAATCAAGGTGTAGATTACAATATTATATCAGGCTAATCAAGGTGTAGATTAATCAAGGTGTAGATTACAGCATTATATCAGGCTAATAAAGGTGTAGATTACAGCATTATATCAGGCTAATCAAGGTGTAGATTACAGCATTATATCAGGCTAATCAAGGTGTAGATTACAGCATTATATCAGGCTAATCCAGGTGTAGATTACAGCATTATATCAGGCTAATCAAGGTGTAGATTACAGCATTATATCAGGCTAATCAAGGTGTAGATTACAGCATTATATCAGGCTAATAAAGGTGTAGATTACAGCATTATATCAGGCTAATCAAGGTGTAGATTACAGCATTATATCAGGCTAATCAAGGTGTAGATTACAGCATTATATCAGGCTAATCAAGGTGTAGATTACAGCATTATATCAGGCTAATCAAGGTGTAGATTACAGCATTATATCAGGCTAATCAAGGTGTAGATTACAGCATTATATCAGGCTAATCAAGGTGTAGATTACAGCATTATATCAGGCTAATCAAGGTGTAGATTACAGCATTATATCAGGCTAAGCATTATATCAGGGTGTAGATTACAGCATTATATCAGGCTAATCAAGGTGTAGATAATCAAGGTGTAGATACAGCATTATATCAGGCTAATCAAGGTGTAGATTACAGCATTATATCAGGCTAATCAAGGTGTAGATTACAGCATTATATCAAGGTGTAGATTAATCAAGGTGTAGATTACAGCATTATATCAGGCTAATCAAGGTGTAGATTACAGCATTATATCAGGCTAATAAAGGTGTAGATTACAGCATTATATCAGGCTAATCAAGGTGTAGATTACAGCATTATATCAGGCTAATCAAGGTGTAGATTACAGCATTATATCAGGCTAATCAGGGTGTAGATTACAGCATTATATCAGGCTAATCAAGGTGTAGATTAATCAAGGTGTAGATTACAGCATTATATCAGGCTAATCAAGGTGTAGATTACAGCATTATATCAGGCTAATCAAGGTGTAGATTACAGCATTATATCAGGCTAATCAAGGTGTAGATTACAGCATTATATCAGGCTAATCAAGGTGTAGATTAATCAAGGTGTAGATTACAGCATTATATCAGGCTAATCAAGGTGTAGATTACAGCATTATATCAGGCTAATCAAGGTGTAGATTAATCAAGGTGTAGATTACAGCATTATATCAGGCTAATCAAGGTGTAGATTACAGCATTATATCAGGCTAATAAAGGTGTAGATTACAGCATTATATCAGGCTAATCCAGGTGTAGATTACAGCATTATATCAGGCTAATAAAGGTGTAGATTACAGCATTATATCAGGCTAATCAAGGTGTAGATTACAGCATTATATCAGGCTAATCAAGGTGTAGATTACAGCATTATATCAGGCTAATCAAGGTGTCAGGCTAATCAAGGTGTAGATTACAGCATTATATCAGGCTAATCAAGGTGTAGATTACAGCATTATATCAGGCTAATAAAGGTGTAGATTACAGCATTATATCAGGCTAATCAAGGTGTAGATTACAGCATTATATCAGGCTAATCAAGGTGTAGATTACAGCATTATATCAGGCTAATCAAGGTGTAGATTACAGCATTATATCAGGCTAATCAGGTGTAGATTACAGCATTATATCAGGCTAATCAAGGTGTAGATTACAGCATTATATCAGGCTAATCAAGGTGTAGATTACAGCATTATATCAGGCTAATCAAGGTGTAGATTACAGCATTATATCAGGCTAATCAAGGTGTAGATTACAGCATTATATCAGGCTAATCAAGGTGTAGATTACAGCATTATATCAGGCTAATCAAGGTGTAGATTACAGCATTATATCAGGCTAATAAAGGTGTAGATTACAGCATTATATCAGGCTAATCAAGGTGTAGATTACAGCATTATATCAGGCTAATCAAGGTGTAGATTACAGCATTATATCAGGCTAATCAAGGTGTAGATTACAGCATTATATCAGGCTAATGGGGGTGTAGATTACAGCATTATATCAGGCTAATCAAGGTGTAGATTACAGCATTATATCAGGCTAAAGGTGTAGATTACAGCATTATATCAGGCTAATCAGGTGTAGATTACAGCATTATATCAGGCTAATCAAGGTGTAGATTACAGCATTATATCAGGCTAATAAAGGTGTAGATTACAGCATTATATCAGGCTAATCAAGGTGTAGATTACAGCATTATATCAGGCTAATCAAGGTGTAGATTACAGCATTATATCAGGCTAATCAAGGTGTAGATTACAGCATTATATCAGGCTAATCAAGGTGTAGATTACAGCATTATATCAGGCTAATCAAGGTGTAGATTACAGCATTATATCAGGCTAATCAAGGTGTAGATTACAGCATTATATCAGGCTAATCAAGGTGTAGATTACAGCATTATATCAGGCTAATCAAGGTGTAGATTACAGCATTATATCAGGCTAATCAAGGTGTAGATTACAGCATTATATCAGGCTAATCAAGGTGTAGCATTATATTAATCAAGGTGTAGATTACAGCATTATATCAGGCTAATAAAGGTGTAGATTACAGCATTATATGCTAATCAAGGTGTAGATTACAGCATTATATCAGGCTAATCAAGGTGTAGATTACAGCATTATATCAGGCTAATCAAGGTGTAGATTACAGCATATATCAGGCTATCAGATTACAGCATTATATCAGGCTAATCAAGGTGTAGATTACAGCATTATATCAGGCTAATAAAGGTGTAGATTACAGCATTATATCAGGCATTATATCAGGCTAATAAAGGTGTAGATTACAGCATTATATCAGGCTAATCAAGGTGTAGATTACAGCATTATATCAGGCTAATCAAGGTGTAGATTACAGCATTATATCAGGCTAATCAAGGTGTAGATTACAGCATTATATCAGGCTAATCAAGGTGTAGATTACAGCATTATATCAGGCTAATCAAGGTGTAGATTACAGCATTATATCAGGCTAATCAAGGTGTAGATTACAGCATTATATCAGGCTAATCAAGGTGTAGATTACAGCATTATATCAGGCTAATCAAGGTGTAGATTACAGCATTATATCAGGCTAATCAAGGTGTAGAGAATCAAGGTGTAGATTACAGCATTATATCAGGCTAATCAAGGTGTAGATTACAGCATTATATCAGGCTAATCAAGGTGTAGATTAATCAAGGTGTAGATTACAGCATTATATCAGGCTAATCAAGGTGTAGATTACAGCATTATATCAGGCTAATCAAGGTGTAGATTACAGCATTATATCAGGCTAATCAAGGTGTAGATTACAGCATTATATCAGGCTAATCTGGGTGTAGATTACAGCATTATATCAGGCTAATCAAGGTGTAGATTACAGCATTATATCAGGCTAATCAAGGTGTAGATTACAGCATTATATCAGGCTAATCAAGGTGTAGATTACAGCATTATATCAGGCTAATCAAGGTGTAGATTACAGCATTATATCAGGCTAATCAAGGTGTAGATTACAGCATTATATCAGGCTAATCAAGGTGTAGATTACAGCATTATATCAGGCTAATCAAGGTGTAGATTAAGGCTAATAAAGGTGTAGATTACAGCATTATATCAGGCTAATCAAGGTGTAGATTACAGCATTATATCAGGCTAATAAAGGTGTAGATTACAGCATTATATCAGGCTAATCAAGGTGTAGATTACAGCATTATATCAGGCTAATCAAGGTGTAGATTACAGCATTATATCAGGCTAATCAAGGTGTAGCATTATATTAATCAAGGTGTAGATTACAGCATTATATCAGGCTAATCAAGGTGTAGATTAATCAAGGTGTAGATTACAGCATTATATCAGGCTAATAAAGGTGTAGATTACAGCATTATATCAGGCTAATCAAGGTGTAGATTACAGCATTATATCAGGCTAATCAAGGTGTAGATTACAGCATTATATCAGGCTAATAAAGGTGTAGATTACAGCATTATATCAGGCTAATCAAGGTGTAGATTACAGCATTATATCAGGCTAATCTAAAGGTGTAGATTACAGCATTATATCAGGCTAATCAAGGTGTAGATTACAGCATTATATCAGGCTAATCAAGTGTAGATTACAGCATTATATCAGGCTAATCAAAGGTGTAGATTACAGCATTATATCAGGCTAATCGGGGTGTAGATTACAGCATTATATCAGGCTAATCAAGGTGTAGATTACAGCATTATATCAGGCTAATCAAGGTGTAGATTACAGCATTATATCAGGCTAATCAAGGTGTAGATTACAGCATTATATCAGGCTAATCAAGGTGTAGATTACAGCATTATATCAGGCTAATCAAGGTGTAGATTACAGCATTATATCAGGCTAATCAAGGTGTAGATTACAGCATTATATCAGGCTAATCAAGGTGTAGATTACAGCATTATATCAGGCTAATAAAGGTGTAGATTACAGCATTATATCAGGCTAATCAAGGTGTAGATTACAGCATTATATCAGGCTAATCAAGGTGTAGATTACAGCATTATATCAGGCTAATCAAGGTGTAGATTACAGCATTATATCAGGCTAATCAAGGTGTAGATTACAGCATTATATCAGGCTAATCAAGGTGTAGATTACAGCATTATATCAGGCTAATCAAGGTGTAGATTACAGCATTATATCAGGCTAATCAAGGTGTAGATTACAGCATTATATCAGGCTAATCAAGGTGTAGATTACAGCATTATATCAGGCTAATCAAGGTGTAGATTACAGCATTATATCAGGCTAATCAAGGTGTAGATTACAGCATTATATCAGGCTAATCAAGGCTAATAAAGGTGTAGATTACAGCATTATATCAGGCTAATCAAGGTGTAGATTACAGCATTATATCAGGCTAATCAAGGTGTAGATTACAGCATTATATCAGGCTAATCAAGGTGATTACAGCATTTAATCAAGGTGTAGATTACAGCATTATATCAGGCTAATGAAGGTGTAGATTACAGCATTATATCAGGCTAATCAAGGTGTAGATTACAGCATTATATCAGGCTAATCAAGGTGTAGATTACAGCATTATATCAGGCTAATCAAGGTGTAGATTACAGCATTATATCAGGCTAATGGGGGTGTAGATTACAGCATTATATCAGGCTAATCAAGGTGTAGATTACAGCACTATATCAGGCTAATAAAGGTGTAGATTACAGCATTATATCAGGCTAATCAGGGTGTAGATTACAGCATTATATCAGGCTAATCAAGGTGTAGATTACAGCATTATATCAGGCTAATCAAGGTGCCGATTACAGCATTATATCAGGCTAATCAAGGTGCCGATTACAGCATTATATCAGGCTAATCAAGGTGTAGATTACAGCATTATATCAGGCTAATCAAGGTGTAGATTACAGCATTATATCAGGCTAATCAAGGTGTAGATTACAGCATTATATCAGGCTAATCAAGGTGTAGATTACAGCATTATATCAGGCTAATCAAGGTGTAGATTAATCAAGGTGTAGATTACAGCATTATATCAGGCTAATCAAGGTGTAGATTACAGCATTATATCAGGCTAATCAAGGTGTAGATTAGCATTATATCAGGTGTAGATTACAGCATTATATCAGGCTAATCAAGGTGTAGATTACAGCATTATATCAGGCTAATCAAGGTGTAGATTACAGCATTATATCAGGCTAATCAAGGTGTAGATTACAGCATTATATCAGGCTAATCAAGGTGTAGATTACAGCATTATATCAGGCTAATCAAGGTGTAGATTACAGCATTATATCAGGCTAATCAAGGTAGATTACAGCATTATATCAGGCTAATCAAGGTGTAGATTACAGCATTATATCAGGCTAATCAAGGTGTAGATTACAGCATTATATCAGGCTAATCAAGGTGTAGATTACAGCATTATATCAGGCTAATCAAGGTGTAGATTACAGCATTATATCAGGCTAATCAAGGTGTAGATTACAGCATTATATCAGGCTAATCAAGGTGTAGATTACAGCATTATATCAGGCTAATCAAGGTGTACAGATTAATCAAGGTGTAGATTACAGCATTATATCAGGCTAATCAAGGTGTAGATTACAGCATTATATCAGGCTAATAAAGGTGTAGATTACAGCATTATATCAGGCTAATCAGGTGTGTAGATTACAGCATTATATCAGGCTAATAAAGGTGTAGATTACAGCATTATATCAGGCTAATAATGGGGTGTAGATTACAGCATTATATCAGGCTAATCAAGGTGTAGATTACAGCATTATATCAGGCTAATCAAGGGTAGATTAATCAAGGTGTAGATTACAGCATTATATCAGGCTAATCAAGGTGTAGATTAATCAAGGTGTAGATTACAGCATTATATCAGGCTAATAAAGGTGTAGATTACAGCATTATATCAGGCTAATCAAGGTGTAGATTACAGCATTATATCAGGCTAATCAAGGTGTAGATTACAGCATTATATCAGGCTAATAAAGGTGCAGATTACAGCATTATATCAGGCTAATCAAGGTGTAGATTACAGCATTATATCAGGCTAATAAAGGTGTAGATTACAGCATTATATCAGGCTAATCAAGGTGTAGATTACAGCATTATATCAGGCTAATCAAGGTGCAGATTACAGCATTATATCAGGCTAATAAAGGTGTAGATTACAGCATTATATCAGGCTAATCAAGGTGTAGATTACAGCATTATTATATCAGGCTAATCAAGGTGTAGATTACAGCATTATATCAGGCTAATCAAGGTGTAGATTACAGCATTATATCAGGCTAATCAAGGTGTAGATTACAGCATTATATCAGGCTAATCAAGGTGTAGATTACAGCATTATATCAGGCTAATCAAGGTGTAGATTACAGCATTATATCAGGCTAATCAAGGTGTAGATTACAGCATTATATCAGGCTAATCAAGGTGTAGATTACAGCATTATATCAGGCTAATAAAGGTGTAGATTACAGCATTATATCAGGCTAATCAAGGTGTAGATTACAGCATTATATCAGGCTAATCAAGGTGTAGATTACAGCATTATATCAGGCTAATAAAGGTGTAGATTACAGCATTATATCAGGCTAATCAAGGTGTAGATTACAGCATTATATCAGGCTAATCAAGGTGTAGATTACAGCATTATATCAGGCTAATTAAGGTGTAGATTACAGCATTATATCAGGCTAATCAAGGTGTAGATTACAGCATTATATCAGGCTAATCAAGGTGTAGATTACAGCATTATATCAGGCTAATAAAGGTGTAGATTACAGCATTATATCAGGCTAATCAAGGTGTAGATTACAGCATTATATCAGGCTAATAAAGGTGTAGATTACAGCATTATATCAGGCTAATCAAGGTGTAGATTACAGCATTATATCAGGCTAATCAAGGTGTAGATTACAGCATTATATCAGGCTAATCAAGGTGTAGATTACAGCATTATATCAGGCTAATAAAGGTGTAGATTACAGCATTATATCAGGCTAATCAAGGTGTAGATTACAGCATTATATCAGGCTAATCAAGGTGTAGATTACAGCATTATATCAGGCTAATCAAGGTGTAGATTACAGCACTATATCAGGCTAATCCAGGTGTAGATTACAGCATTATATCAGGCTAATCCAGGTGTAGATTACAGCATTATATCAGGCTAATAAAGGTGCAGATTACAGCATTATATCAGGCTAATAAAGGTGTAGATTATAGCATTATCTTCTCTGAATGTGTGAACTTGTGCTTTTTAAAATAGTAAAGTTTTGAAAAGCTCTTCTTGCAGTCAGAGCAGTGATAGGGTTTCTCTCCTGTGTGCTTTCTTCTGTGTGTCCCAAGATCGGCTCTATGTGCAAACTTCTGTCCACATTCAGAGCACTCGTATGGTTTCTCTCCAGTGTGAATCCGCATGTGTCCTTCTAGTGCCCTGGCAGAGGAGAGGCTAGCTCCACACTGGGAGCAGTAGTGAGTTTATCTTCTGTGTGTCTGACCTCATGTTCTTTCAGAGATCTGTTGTTTGTGAAACTCAGCTCGCACTTAGAGCAGTGGTATGGCTATTCTCCTGTGTGAATTTGCATGTGAATTTTCAGGTGATCCGACCGTCCAAATCTCCTCTGGCAAACATTGAGCTGTGTGGTTTCTCACCTGTGTGAATCCTCTGGTGTTTTCTGAGTAATTTAGAAGAGGAAAAGCTTCCAGTGTGAATCCGCATGTGTCCTTCTAGTGCCCTGGCAGAGGAGAGGCTAGCTCCACACTGGGAGCAGTAGTGAGGTTTTTCTACTGAGTGTATGATCTGGTGTGACTTCAGATTGAATCTCTGATTGAATCTCTTCCCACATTGATCACAGCTATAAGGTTTCTCTCCAGTATGAATTATCTGGTGTTGTCTAAGGTTTGCTGAAGAGGTAAACCTCTTCCCACAGTCAGAGCAGCAGTGAGATTTCTTCCTTGAGGGTCTCTGCTGTTGTTTCTCTTGGTGTTCTGATCTTGAGAGACTTTTCTCTGCCTCCTCATTATCATGATGTTGTTTAGCCTCCCCAGATGACAAATCCCTTCTTCTGAGAGAGTGACGGTTAGGACTGTCCCCTGTGAAGCAAAGACAGACAGTTATGGTTCCTTCATATCGAAGCCAGATTTAGGCCCAGCTTTTCACACTCTAGTAACCGAATTTAAGCATTTAAAATCTTCAATGTAAAATCGTATTAAATCTTCAAATGGTCAATGTATCCAAGGGTGTAGGGTTGTAATGATTCTACATCCTTAAATATATTGTATTTAGTGGTAATTAATGACATTCAGGGAGTGTCCCAAAATACATTTATATAAGAACATAAACCCACTTAGCTCCGGTGTTTTCCTGCAGTCGACCAGCCGCACAGACAACCTCTTCAGACCCAGCAGTAAGGTGTTACCAGGAGAGGTATGACCAGGGGGCTCCGGGAGGGGTAGGGGGGAGGAGGGTTGGAGGGAGAGTGTTTCCTGTCAATCCAAAAAGAGAGGAGGTGTGTTGTCATATTGGTGCACTGAGGGTAAAACACAATGGTCTAAAGAGGGTAAAACAACTAAATAAATGGTTGAAAACAAGTCTTCAACAATTAAACCTTTGTCCAGAAAACTTGATTTCCTCAGAGTTGTTCCTGATGTCCCATTATAGTATAGTCTGCTGTTATCATTGTTATTGTTAACCCATAAAATAAGAAAAAAATTGTTCATGAAATCTGAAAAGTACAATAATAAAAAAAGTATCATGGCCCCAAGACGGAGCAGGACCGTCGTAGCCATGTACCAGTGAGACACTGGAATCGGACCATGGTGAGGCCTGGCCGTGGCCCCAAGACGGAGCAGGACCATGGTGGAGCCTGGCCGTGGCCCCAAGACGGAGCAGGACCATCGTAGCCATGTACCAGTGAGACACTGGAGCCGGACCATGGTGAGGCCTGGCCGTGGCCCCAAGACGGAGCAGGACCATCGTAGCCATGTACCAGTGAGACACTGGAATCGGACCATGGTGAGGCCTGGCCGTGGCCCCAAGACGGAGCAGGACCATCGTAGCCATGTACCAGTGAGACACTGGAGCCGGCCAATGTACCAGTGAGACACTGAGCCCTTTGGGTAAAACACTGGCCGTGGCCCCAAGACAGAGCGGGACCATCGTAGCCATGTACCAGTGAGACACTGGAATCGGACCATGGTGAGGTTGGCCGTGGCATTATGGGAACTTGGTAGCCTATGTTGGTTACCATTGTTAGTGTACCATTATGGGAACTTGGTAGCCTATGTTGTGTTATCATTGTTAGTGTTGCATTATGGGAAAGCCTATGTTGGGTTATCATTGTTAGTGTTGCATTATGGGAACTTGGTAGCCTATGTTGCGTTATCATTGTTAGTGTTGCATTATGGGAACTTGGTAGCCTATGTTGTGTTATCATTGTTAGTGTTGCATTATGGGAACTTGGTAGCCTATGTTGTGTTATCATTGTTAGTGTTGCATTATGGGAACTTGGTAGCCTATGTTGTGTTATCATTGTTAGTGTTGCATTATGGGAACTTGGTAGCCTATGTTGCGTTATCATTGTTGGTGTTGCATTATGGGAACTTGGTAGCCTATGTTGCGTTATCATTGTTAGTGTTGCATTATGGGAACTTGGTAGCCTATACTCAGAAATGGATGGATGGCCATCTGCTTTTCAGGGCCTGTTTAAATCCCCACTTTTCCCAGACCACGTGCTGCCAGAGTCTGTTCAGGGCCTGTTTAAATCCCCACTTTTCCCAGACCACGTGCTGCCAGTCTGGAGATCACCAGTTATTTAATATAATCAATATCATTCCAATCTCATTTAAAAAGTAAACCGGGTAGTTGACCAAAAAAATAATATATATATTTGAGATTCTTCAAAATAGCCACCCTTTGCCTTGTTGATAGCTTTGCACACACTTGGCATTCTTTCAAACCCCAGTAGGAAGACTACTGTTAACACTGTGTTGGTTTGCCCCAGTAGGAAGACTACTGTTAACACAGTAGTTAATAACAGTAGTGTTATCAGTAGTTAACAGTAGTGTTATCAGTAGTTAACAGTAGTGTTATCAGTAGTTAACAGTAGTGTTATCAGTAGTTAACAGTAGTGTTATCAGTAGTTAACAGTAGTGTTATCTGCTCAGACCCCAACCAAGGAGCATCAAAAGTCGTGCTATAAACTCACAGACAACACAAAGATTCCTTGATGCCCTTCCAGACAACCTCTGTCTACCCAAGGATGTCAGAGGACAAAAATCAGTGAACCACCTAACTGAGGAACTCAATTTAACCTTGCTCAATACCCTAGATGCAGTTGCACCCCTAAAAACTAAAAACATTTCTCATAAGAAACTAGCTCCCTGGTATACAGAAAATACCCGAGCTCTGAAGCAAGCTTCCAGAATATTGGAATGGAAATGGCGCCACACCAAACTGGAAGTCTTCCGACTAACTTGGAAAGACCGATACTGCACGGTACTAGGAGCCCTTACTGCTGGAAGTCTTCCGACTAACTTGGAAAGACCGATACTGCACGGTACTAGGAGCCCTTACTGCTGGAAGTCTTCCGACTAACTTGGAAAGACCGATACTGCACGGTACTAGGAGCCCTTACTGCTGCTCGATCATCCAATTTTTCCAACTTAATTGAGGAAAATAAGAACAATCCGAAATACAGCTATAGTCAGAAGTCAAGGATCAAACATCAAACATTCAACTGATGTCTCTCCTGAGTTCTGCCCCCAACAACGAGCAGGCAGGATCTTATACACCTTATGGTGAGATCTCCACTGTCAAAACCTGCATTTGCAGCTTAAAAGAACAAGATATTCTTAAAACAAGGTTTCTGAGAACCTGTCTCAGCAGGATGCAAATCTGCTCTAGTTTCAGAGAAAAACAGACGCTGTCTCTCTGTGTCTCGCAATCACCCACAGTCCCTTTTCTCACCTTTTCTAGCAAATGCCGGGGTTGCTGGGGGTTTTGGCAGAGAGCAAAACACAGACAGAGGTCTCAATATTCAGCTATACAGTGGGCATAAGTACAAAGGCACAAGTACAAAGAAACAAATGAAAAACTAACCAGACTAATTATAGTATACTACAGTAGACCTATCCATTCAGACTAATTATAGTATACTACAGTAGACCTACCTAACCAGACTAATTATAGTATACTACAGTAGGTCTATCCATTCAGACTAATTATAGTATACTACATTACTATTGCTCTCTATTAGGGAGGAAATGCAAAACTGACCAGAGATCAGCGTCTATTCACCCTACACCTCTTCATCTGACCAGCTGTGTGTGTGCGCGCTTGCATGTGTCTGGGTGTAACAGTAAAGACCAATAGTGAGTTTTGGGGAACAATAATCATGTTTTTTAGTTTCTCAAAAACATTGTCACGTAGTTAATAGTCATAAACGGTCAAAATCGAAAAGTTACAATTCAGGCGAGAGCACCAGTCTCTGCCATACCGACACATTGACACACTGTGATCCATCGGCGGCTAAAGACATGAGAGCATAGAACATGGAGATAGCATATCGATGCAGCAGTAGGAATATAACTACCATCGTCAACTAAGTCAAATACATACGCATAAAAACCGGCAAATAAATCAGTAGAAAATATCCCGATGAAAATTCCGGTTCATTCAATGACATTCCTCTCTCTACTCAGCCTGTCTGATCACCAGATCATGATATTTTTGCTCTTTCACACCGAGGCTTGGTGATTGTGCAAAGCTGTCATCAAGGCAAAGGGTGGCTACTTGAAGAATCTCAAATATAAAATATTTTGTGGTTTGGTTACCACATGATTCAATATGAGTTATTTCATAGTTCTAATGTTTTCACTATTATTCTACAATGTAACAAAGAAAAACCCTTAAATGAGAAAACTTTTGACCCGTAGTGTAGTGTGTGTAGTGTACTACACTACCGGTCAAAAGTTGAGCCTGTTATGCGCAGCCTACCTTCCCGCCCATATATATAACTGGTCTTGGCAGTGGCCTAGTTCCGGCATCCGTTTGACTTTCGGAAAGTAAAGTGTGTTTAGTTTAGCCTGTTATTTATTTATATATATATATATATATATATGTGTATATATCAAAGTCAAACGGATATAACATATTTTGTGGTTTGTTTAACATGTTTTTGGTTACCACATGATTCAATATGAGTTATTTCATAGTTCTGATGTTTTTACTATTATTCTACAATGTAATAATGAAAAACCCTTAAATTAGTAGGTGTTCTAAAACTTTTGACGGGTAGGGTATATATATATATATACACACTAGTATATATACACACTAGTTTTTCTATATATATATGGGCGGGAAGGTAGACTACGCATAACAGGCCTAACTAAACACACTTTACTTTCCGAAAGTCAAACGGATGCCAGGAACTAGGTCACTGCCAAGACTAGTTAGTTAGATTATATATATATATATATATATATATATATATATATATATATAACCCACCTGATTCATTGTAAACACTTGTTTATTGTCGTTTGCAGAGTTCAGGAGAAGTGAACCAGATGAGATGTTTATCTCTAGTCTGTTGAATTGTAGATTAGAGAGGTAACGGACGGTTATATTTCAACATGTGATGCTCTGCCTAAAGTCATGAAACGAGAGACTAAACTCCGCCTTCACATCCGTTCCATTGAAAACATTTCCTTCCCGTTACCATGGCAGCAGCTCATAAAATGGCCGCAGAAAAAAAAGGCAGATTTTTTTTTTTCAAAATAAGAGTCGTCCTGCAATGACAAGCAAAGTTGGTCGATTTTTGAAGCACTCTATTGCAGTACATCTGTGCACAGCATTGCAACCACATAGGAAGAAAAACATACATAATTTGATGCATTTAAAAATATATACATTTTATTACACTGAACACAAATATGAATGCAACATGTAAAGTATTGGTCCCATGTTTGATATGCAAGAAAAACGATTTCTCTTATTCCTCTAAGATTTTGTGCAGAAATTTGTTTCCATCCCTGTTAGTGAGCTTCCATCCAGGTGTGGCATATCAAAAAAAGCTAATTAAACAACATAGGTGCACCTTGTGCTGGGGACAATAAAATGCTTCTCTAAAATGTGCAGTTTTGTCACACAACACAATGCCACAGATGTCTCAAGTTTTGAGGGAGCGTGCAATTGGCATGCAGCCTACAGGAATGTCCACCAAGTGCAGAACTAGGCCACTGCCAAGACCAGTTATATATCGGACAAGGACAGAGCTAGGCCACTGCCAAGACCAGTTATAAATCGGACAAGGACAGAACTAGGCCACTGCCAAGACCAGTTATATATCGGACAAGGACAGAACTAGGCCACTGCCAAGACCAGTTATATATCAGACAAGGAGAGAACTAGGCCACTGCCAAGAACAGTTATATATCGGACAAGGACAGAACTAGGCCACTGCCAAGACCAGTTATATATCAGACAAGGAGAGAACTAGGCCACTGCCAAGACCAGTTATATATCGGACAAGGACAGAACTAGGCCACTGCCAAGACCAGTTATATATCCGACAAGGACAGAACTAGGCCACTGCCAAGACCAGTTATATATTAGACAAGGACAGAACTAGGCCACTGCCAAGACCAGTTATATATCCGACAAGGACAGAACTAGGCCACTGCCAAGACCAGTTATATATCAGACAAGGACAGAACTAGGCCACTGCCAAGACCAGTTATATATCAGACAAGGACAGAACTAGGCCACTGCCAAGACCAGTTATATATCAGACAAGGACAGAACTAGGCCACTGCCAAGACCAGTTATATATCAGACAAGGACAGAACTAGGCCACTGCCAAGACCAGTTATACAGTGGGGCAAAAAAGTACTTAGTCAGCCACCAATTGTGCAAATTCTCCCACTTAAAAAGATGAGAGAGGCCTGTAATTTTCATCATAGGTACACTTCAACTATGACAGACAAAATGAGAGAGAAAAAAATCCAGAAAATCACATTGTAGGATTTTTAATGAATTTATTTGCAAATTATGGTGGAAAATAAGTATACATATTATAGCTCCCATTTCCCCTGTAGATACGGATGAGTTCCCATTTCCCCTGTAGATACGGATGAGTTCCCATTTCCCCCTGTAGATACGGATGAGTTCCCATTTCCCCCTGTAGATACGGATGAGTTCCCATTTCCCCCTGTAGATACGGATGAGTTCCCATTTCCCCTGTAGATACGGATGAGTTCCCATTTCCCCCTGTAGATACGGATGAGTTCCCATTTCCCCCTGTAGATACGGATGAGTTCCCATTTCCCCCTGTAGATACGGATGAGTTCCCATTTCCCCTGTAGATACGGATGAGTTCCCATTTCCCCCTGTAGATACGGATGAGTTCCCATTTCCCCCTGTAGATACGGATGAGTTCCCATTTCCCCCTGTAGATACGGATGAGTTCCCATTTCCCCCTGTAGACACGGATGAGCTCCCATTTCCCCTGTAGATACGGATGAGTTCCCATTTCCCCTGTAGATACGGATGAGTTCCCATTTCCCCCTGTAGATACGGAAGAGTTCCCATTTCCCCCTGTAGATACGGATGAGTTCCCATTTCCCCCTGTAGATACGGATGAGTTCCCATTTCCCCCTGTAGATACGGATGAGTTCCCATTTCCCCTGTAGATACAGATGAGTCCCATTTCCCCCTGTAGATACGGATGAGTTCCCATTTCCCCCTGTAGACACGGATGAGCTCCCATTTCCCCTGTAGATACGGATGAGTTCCCATTTCCCCTGTAGATACGGATGAGTTCCCATTTCCCCCTGTAGATACGGATGAGTTCCCATTTCCCCTGTAGATACGGATGAGTTCCCATTTCCCCTGTAGATACGGATGAGTTCCCATTTCCCCCTGTAGATACGGATGAGTTCCCATTTCCCCTGTAGATACGGATGAGTTCCCATTTCCCTGTAGATACGGATGAGTTCCGGATTTCCCCCTGTAGATACGGATGAGTTCCCATTTCCCCCTGTAGATACGGATGAGTTCCCATTTCCCCCTGTAGATACGGATGAGTTCCCATTTCCCCCTGTAGATACGGATGAGTTCTCATTTCCCCCTGTAGATACGGATGAGTTCCCATTTCCCCCTGTAGATACGGATGAGCTCCCATTTCCCCCTGTAGATACGGATGAGTTCCCATTTCCACCTGTAGATACGGATGAGCTCCCATTTCCCCTGTAGATACGGATGAGTTCCCATTTCCCCCTGTAGATACGGATGAGTTCCCATTTCCCCCTGTAGATACGGATGAGTTCTCATTTCCCCCTGTAGATACGGATGAGCTCCCATTTCCCCTGTAGATACGGATGAGTTCCCATTTCCCCTGTAGATACGGATGAGTTCCCATTTCCCCCTGTAGATACGGATGAGTTCCCATTTACCCCTGTAGATACGGATGAGCTCCCATTTCCCCCTGTAGATACGGATGAGCTCCCATTTCCCCCTGTAGATACGGATGAGCTCCCATTTCCCCCTGTAGATATAGATGAGCTCCCATTTCCCCTGTAGACGGATGAAGAGTAACGATTGACGGTTATTTTCATTTCATCAGTCATCTAAACCAATCATCCCTTTCCATAAAGTGGACCACTGAGCCCTTGTCATTGCTAACTGATCTGAAGTCGGGCTAACTGATCTGAAGCCGGGCTAACTGATCTGAAGTCAGGCTAACTTATCTGAAGTCAGGCTATCTGATCTGAAGTCAGGCTAACTTATCTGAAGTCAGGCTATCTGATCTGAAGTCAGGCTAACTGATCTATAGTCAGGCTAACTGATCTGAAGTCAGGCTAACTGAATGGTGACTAGTGGAAGTTACTGTTATTAAACTTTCTGACTGTTGTCTTTTCATTTATAGTTTGGTGAATAAAACCTGTCTAATGTTTATTATCAGAATACCACAGTTCTTGTGTTTTATTGACTTTGACACATTTTTGTTCCATAATGATAAGATGGTTAGTCACCAGTCCGTAATGATAAGATGGTTAGTCACCAATCCATAATGATAAGATGGTTAGTCACCAATCCATAATGATAAGCTGGTTAGTCACCAATCCATAACGATAAGATGGTTAGTCACCAATCCATAATGATAAGCTGGTTAGTCACCAATCCATAATGATAAGCTGGTTAGTCACCAATCCATAATGATAAGCTGGTTAGTCACCAGTCCATAATGATAAGCTGGTTAGTCACCAGTCCATAATGATAAGATGGTTAGTCACCAGTCCGTAATGATAAGATGGTTAGTCACCAATCCATAATGATAAGCTCACTGGTTAGTCACCAATTGATAAAGGAATTTATATGTTTAAGGTAATGACTAAAGTATTCCAGCCTGAAACAGTACAACAGAGTGAAATGTATTAGAATTATAAGAGTATAATTCTGTAATGTGTGTGTATAGGAAGACTAAGACAGTATGTCACTATTTGACAATAAGCAGAAGTTGAGACATTCAAGGAGAAGAGGAACTGTCAACAGACGACTTGTGAAACTGATAACAGGAAGGAAGTCTCCCTACCCAGGGAGGGGAGAAACCGTTAGGCTTGCGGTAGATTATGGAACATGTGGCAGAATAAGATAAGCAATATATGGGTAGAACATTGGGATAGAGTTAGAGAAGAGGGGCATTTATAAAGTGTATGTTATAACCAAATGTGAGGTATAAAAGACTATGTGCAATGTATTATTTTCAGAACTCAGAACCTTTTGCAGAATTCTGAGACTTTGTCTAATTCTTCTATTAGCCAGGGCCTTACAACCTCTGGGGAATTGGTCAAAGCGTATAGTGATTATTATCATCATTGGGATTAGATATTCTCGTGACACCAATCCATAAGGATAGACTCACTGGTTAGTCATTCTGACATTTAGGGCACCATTCAATCAGATCAAGTTTTAACGAGAGAAATAATAATCTCAAACAACCTAAATAATGGTATCAGACTAGTTCGAGGTGTAGATTACACATAACTTAATTCATTAATTACACAGCAACTGTTGTGGAAATTCAATCAGAAGGAAGAGCCTGCTGCAGATTCTTAAAACAACGTTTATTATAAGAATTACAATTCTGCAGGGGGTTAACAATCACTCAGTGGTGAGGAGATAAGAGCCCCTGAACAGAGTTGGGTCTCAGGTTTAATAAAAAGCTCTTTGTCCACGTAGCAGTCAGCAGAAGTGTGAAAGCATAAAAGGGTTTGTTTTGTGCACTCAAGCAGGAACAACAAGATTAGCTCAGAGCAGGTGGAGTTTCTGTCTCCAGGTCATATTGCTGTTGCTATACAAAAGTCATCTTTCAGTTCTCCTCCAATCAGCTGGAAGACAGGATGTAGCTGCACCCTCAGTGTCTGGAAGACAGGATGCAGCCTTATCACAAGGTTACACCCAATCGGCTGTTGGCTCAGAGGCCTACCTGTTGGCTTTAAACCCAGAGGTCTACCTGTTGGCTTTAAACCCAGAGGCCTACCTGTTGGCTTTAAACCCAGAGGCCTACCTGTTGGCTTTAAGCCCAGAGGCCTACCTGTTGGCTTTAAACCCAGAGGCCCACCTGTTGGCTTTAAACCCAGAGGCCTACCTGTTGGCTTTAAACCCAGAGGCCTACCTGTTGGCTTTAAACCCAGAGGCCTACCTGTTGGCTTTAAACCCAGAGGCCTACCTGTTGGCTTTAAACCCAGAGGCCTACCTGTTGGCTTTAAGCCCAGAGGCCTACCTGTTGGCTTTAAGCCCAGAGGCCTACCTGTTGGCTTTAAGCCCAGAGGCCTACCTGTTGGCTTTAAGCCCAGAGGCCTACCTGTTGGCTTTAAGCCCAGAGGCCTACCTGTTGGCTTTAGCCCAGCCCAGGCCTACCTGTTGGCTTTACCTGTTGGCAGGCCTAACCTGTTGGGCCCAGAGGCCTGTTGGCTTTAAGCCCAGAGGCCTAGCTATAAGCCCAGAGGCCTACCTGTTGGCTTTAAGCCCAGAGGCCTACCTGTTGGCTTTAAGCCCAGAGGCCTACCTGTTGGCTTTAAGCCCATAGCAGTATAGAACATAATCTTGTAACAACATATCAGGCTAATCTGGGTGTAGATTACAGCATTATATCAGGCTAATCGGGGTGTAGATTACAGCATTATATCAGGCTAATAAAGGTGCAGATTACAGCATTATATCAGGCTAATCAAGGTGTAGATTACAGCATTATATCAGGCTAATCAAGGTGCAGATTACAGCATTATATCAGGCTAATCAAGGTGTAGATTACAGAATTATATCAGGCTAATCAAGGTGCAGATTACAGCATTATATCAGGCTAATCAAGGTGTAGATTACAGCATTATATCAGGCTAATGGGGGTGTAGATTACAGCATTATATCAGGCTAATCAAGGTGTAGATTACAGCATTATATCAGGCTAATCAAGGTTTGAATCTAAAAAAGGCTGCATGAGATTATGGTAATGTCCTCGACAGCTCCAATGTGGTTACACCTCAGACATCACCTGAATAAAAACATTGTATCCAATGAAACGACTCTGCAGTTGTCGGATATCGCGGGTTAAGGCAGAATCTAACCTTAATGTTGTTTATCATTTGTATCCAACGACAAGTTGTGAGCATGTTGAGAAATGTGTCCGTTCTCCGGGATTCAATCAGATCCGTTTCCATCTGCATAGCGGTTGTTTTGGCGGAACTGCAATAGAGCTGTCCAATCCACAAGCGGCTCCTGGCATGATAAATAAAGCGGACATTGCCATTGGCTGCACAGAGTCAATCCCATGAGGCCGTGTTTCAAAGTTCAAATGATGTTATTGACTCTGTGCAGCCAATGGCAATGTCCGCTTTATTTATCATGCCAGGAGCCGCTTGTGGATTGGACAGCTCTATTGCACCTTGATAGAAATACTCATTTTGTTGAATGTTTATGTAAATGTCGTTTATATATATTTACACTTTCTCATTTGGGAACTTCTAATGTGGGTGTGGCTTTGTGACAATGATGAAAAATCTAAATCACAATTTATAAAAGCCCTTTTTACATCAGCAGAAGTCACAATGTCCTTTTACAGAAACCAAGCCGAAAACCCCAAACAGCAGGCATTGCAAACGTAGAAGCACGGTGGCTAGTGAAAAACTAGCCGGTCGACCTCTCCACATGAGGATTAATGGCCGTCGGTGATGAGACTGACCAGAGTGATGTAACAATGGAAACCAGAGTAGTTGGACAGAGGCTGTTGTATGAGGTGCAGTCATTGGTGTAGAGTGAGTAGAGGGGAGGGGAGAGTATCCTTGCTGCTCTCTGGTGCTGAGGGACAAAGAGTCACGTTTTAGCCTAAAATTAAAAACTATGGGTTTTGGTCAAATCCACAACACTGAGTGAAAGCCTGTGTGGTTTCAGTTGTGGGAATTGTCAAGGACAACCTAGAAGTGTTTCATGTTTCACAGTTGTTACATGATGCTCATTCTATAAAATGTGTTCCATCATTTACAAAATTACATATTTGATCCAGGCATATCTATCAGTGTGTGTTCTCTTGTGCACAGCCATTAGGCCTCACTCCTGTGTGTGGTAAGGTTTCTCTCAGGTGTGCATTCTCTTGTGCGAAACTAGAGTTCCTGAATTAGTGAATCTCTTCCCACATTCATCACAGCTGTAAGGCTTCTCTTCTGTATTGTGTCCGCTGGTGTGATTGCAGACTGCTCCTTTTACTGAAACTCTCGTCACACTAATCACAGCTGTGAGGTTTCTCTCCGGTGTGAATCCTCCTGTGGTACGTCAAAACCACGGCCTGAGGGAATTCCCGCAGTCGGTGCATATGAATGGTTTCTCTCCCGTGTGTGTCATCTGGTGGTACTTCAGATGCTGAGGGCAGCTGAAGCTGCGCTCAGAGGGTGCAGTGGTAGGGTGTCCCACTATGTTTGCGCTGAACGTGGCATCTCAGGTCCATAAAACACTTGAAGCTCTTGCTGCACTCTGCGCAGTAGTGAGGTTTCTCTCCTGTGTGTCTCTGCTGGTGTCTTGTAAGGTGACTCTTCAAAGTGTATCTCTTGTCACACTCTGAGCAGCTGTATGGCCTCTCTCCTGTGTGGACTCTCTGGTGAATCTTTAAGTAATCAGATCTAGAAAAACTGAGTCCACAGGCTGTGCAGCAGTATGGCTTCTTTTGGAGTGAGTTTGCAAGTCACCTGACGTGACAAAACTCATCCCACACTGATCACAGTGGTGCGGCTTCTCTCCTGTGTGCCTTCTCTTGTGAACTTTCAAGGCGCTGGCCTGGGCAAAACTCTTCCCACAGTCAGGGAAAGGGCATTGGTATGGCCTCTCTCCTGTGTGTCTTCGCTGGTGAATTCGCAAGGTTGCCATTGTGGCAAAGTTGTTCCCGCAGTCTGAGCAAGAGAACGGTTTCTCTCCCTTGTGACTATGCTCGTGTCCTTTGAGAGACTGTTGCCGAAGGAAGCTCTTGTCACAGTGGGAGCAGTGGTAAGGCTTCTCTCCAGTGTGTATAAGCTGGTGTTTCTTCAATGCATCTGGCGTTGTGCAGCTCGACTCACACTGGGAGCAGTGGTACATCTTCTTCTCTGAATGTGTGAACTTGTGATTTTTTAATGAGCCAAGTCTTGGAAAGCTCTTCTTGCAGTCAGAGCACTCATAGGGTTTCTCTCCTGTGTGTATTCTTCGGTGTGTCCCAAGACCGGTTCTATGTGCAAACCTCTGCCCACATTCAGAGCACTCGTACGGTTTCTCTCCAGTGTGAATCCGCATGTGTCCTTCCAGTGCCCTGGCAGAGGAGAGACTAGCACCGCATTGAGAGCAGCAGTGAGGTTTATCTTCTGTGTGTCTGACCTCATGTTCTTTCAGAGATCTGATGTTAGTGAAACTCAGCTCGCACTTAGAGCAGTGGTATGGCTTTTCTCCTGTGTGAATTTGCATGTGAATTTTCAGGTGATCGGACCTTCCAAATCTCCTCTGGCAAACATTGCAGCTGTGTGGTTTCTCACCTGTGTGAATTATCTGGTGTTTGTACAGGGCTGAATTAGTGGCAAAGCTTAATTTACAGTGGGAACAGTGGAAGGGTTTCTGTCCAGTGTGTGTTCGCTTATGCTGCTCTAGAGAATTAGATGATCCTAGCTTCTTGCCACACTGTGGACATTGGTATCCTTTCTCTCCAGTGTGCACTATGTTATGTCGCAAGAGTCCAGTCTTAACAGCAAACCTCTTCCCACACTCAGTACATTGGTGGGGCTTCTCTCCAGTATGTCTTAGCTGGTGACGTCTTAAAGAAGATAAAAATCTGAAGTTTTTCCCACAGTCAGTGCATTGGTAAGGTTTCTCCCCTGTGTGAATCCTCTGATGTATTCTGAGTAACTTAGCTGAGGAATAGCTTCCACCGCACTGCTCACAGTGGTGAGGCTTCTCTCCTGTGTGTATTTGTTTGTGTTCAGACAGTGCTGAGGCTTGTTTGAAACTCTTCCCACACTCAGAGCAATGGAACGGTCTCTCTCCAGTGTGAATCCGCTGGTGAGCTTTTAAGCGTTGCGATGTAACAAATCTCTTCCCGCAGTCAGAGCAGCAGTGGGGTTTTTCGCCGGTGTGTTTTATTCTCTCATGTAACCGTAAACCACTGCAGTCTTTAAATCTCTGCCCACATTCTGAGCACTGGTATGGTTTTTCTCCAGTGTGAATCCGCATGTGTCCTTCCAGTGCACTGGCAGAGGAGAGGCTAGCTCCACACTGGGAGCAGCAGTGAGGTTTCTCTCCAGTATGAATTCTCTGGTGTCCTCTAAGGTTTACTTTAGAGGTGTAACTCTTCCCACAGTCAGAGCAGCAGTGAGGTTTCTTCCTCGTGGGTCTCTGCTGGTGTTTGAGGTGTTCTGATCTGGAGAGACTTTTCTCTGCCTCCTCAGCATCAGCCTCCCAAGTTGACAAGCCCCTTCTACTGAGAGAGTGACAGTTAGGACTGTCCCCTGTGAAGCAAAGACAGACAGTTATGGTTCCTTCATATCGAAGCCAGATTTAGGCATTCTGACATTTCACACTCTTGTAACCGAATTTAAGAATTTAAAATCTTCAATGTAAAATTGTGTTAAATCTTCAAATTGTCAATGTATCCAAGGGTGTAGGAGTGTTGTAATGATAAATTAAATCTAGAATCGGCTTCCTACTTTGCAACAAAGCCTCTTTCACTCACGCCCCCAAACACACCCTCGTAAAACTGACTATCCTTCCGATCCTCGACTTCAGTGATGTCATTTACAAAATAGCTTCCAATACTCTACCCAGCAAACTGGATGCAGTCTATCATAGGTCTATCTGTTTTTCACCAAAGCCCCTTATACTACCCACCACTGCGACCTGTATGCTCTCGTTGGCTGGCCCTCGCTACATATTCGTCGCCAGACCCACTGGCTCCAGGTCATCTATAAGTCTTTATGCTAGGTAAAGCTCCGCCTTAGCTCACTGGTCACCGTAGCAACACCCACCCATAGCACACGCTCCAGCAGGTATATCGCACTGGTCATCCCCAAAGCCACTGTTTACAGACCTTTTTTTCTATTGGGTTATTGACTGTACACTTGTAAATTCCATGTGTAACTCTGTGTTGTTGTTTGTGTCGCACTGCTTTGCTTTATCTTGGCCAGGTCACAGTTGTAAATGAAAACTTGTTCTCAACTAGCTTACCTGGTTAAATAAAGATGAAATATATATATATATATATATATATTTTTTTTTATTCTACATCTTTAAACAGATTGTATTTAGTGGTAATTAATGACATTCAGGCAGTGTCCTATAATAAATGTTTGTAAGATCATAAACCCACTTAGCGCCGGTGTTTTCCTGCAGTCGACCAACCGCACAGACACCCTCTTCAGACCCAGCAGTAAGGTGTTACCAGGAGAGGTACGACCCGGGGACTCCGGGAGGGGTAGGGGGGAGGAGGGTTGGAGGGAGAGTGTTTCCTGTTAATCCAAAAAGAGAGGAGGAGTGTTGTCAAGTAATTTAAAATACTCAAATCATTCCAATCCCGTTTAAAAAGGCAAACGTTAATTAAACCTCTTTGGGATAGGGGGCAGCATTTTCACTTTTGGATAAATAGCGTACCCAATTTCAACTTTCTGCTACTCATGCCAAGAATATAAGATATGCACATTATTAGTAGATTTGGATAGAAAACACACTGACGTTTCTAAAACTGTTTGAATCATGTCTGTGAGTATAACATAACGTATGTAGCAGGCAAAACCCCGAGGACTAACCATTCAGAATGATTTATTTTTGAGGTCACTGTCTGTTCAATGGTTCTATTTGGGAAACGATATTTCTTAGGAGCTTGTTTGCAGTTCCTACCGCTTCCACTGGACGTCACCAGTCTTTGGAATTTGGTTGAGGTTATTCCTTTGTGCAATGAAGAAGTACGGCCATCTTGGACCAGGGTAACGTTGTGTGTACTGTTGGGAGTTGCGCAAGACTTGAAAAGTGACGTTGGTTTGTGATCCTCATGCATTGAAAACAGATAGATCAGTCTTCAATTTGATCGATTATTAACATTTAAAAATACCTAAAGTTGTATTACAAAAGTAGTTTGAAATGTTTTGGCAAATTTTACAGGTAACTTTTGAGATATTTTGTAGTGACGTTGTGCAAATTGGAAGCTGTTTTTTTCTGGATCAAACGCGCCAAATAAATTGACATTTTGGACATTTAACAACGGAATTAATTGAACAAAAGGACCATTTGTGATGTTTATGGGACATATTGGAGTGCCAACAAAAGAAGCTCGTCAAAGGTAAGGCATGATTTATATTTTATTTCTGTGTTGTGTGGCGCCTGCAGGGTCGAAATATGCTATTGTCTCTTTGTTTACTGTTGTGCTATCATCAGATAATAGCTGCTTATGCTTTCGCATAAGAACTTCTCCAGAGGAAGTTGACGCCAATTTTCCTCTCCGAGTGCAGAAATGCTAGTTTAGTTCCAACCTCTGAAAACCGACAAAATATGGATTAAATTCAGCGTGCACGTCACCTTCGTCTGTGTGCACAGCCAAGTGGAACTTGTGGTCTTCTTTTATTAAAAGATACAAACTGTCGGTTTGCATTTCAGGCCTGGCGGGAAGCAAACATCATTCTGCTGACCAAGACTAGTAAAAACACCCTTTACTGGCTCAAACAGCCAGAACATTCTCAGAACATTTGACAGACTAACACCTCTCGATATTTCTCCTCTCTATGCTTAAGAGCTTGAAACGGAGATATCTTTAGTTGTTCTCAAAACACGGTCTGGGCGTACTGCCAAATTGCAGATACTGATAGGTGATTTGTACAGTCAGCCACTTGCATGAACACAGAAATTGGTTTATAGAACAGCAGATGAATAGATCGCTGCAATTAGTTATAAGAAAAGCACAAACATTAAAATTCCCATTACATTATGCTACAGTAGGTAACTAACTAGACTGTCCAACAAATACAAGCAGCAGCAACTCCTATGTCAAGTTGCGTTTACAACTATAATATATTTTCTTTCACTGTTATGACATGAAGAGAGATAAAAAAAAAAAACCTTGATTCAGATATTCTGCCGACCAAATTAACCGTAACTGTGTCAGGAGCAGAAAAATATGCCCGGATCTCCAGTCGGTAGCTCGTTCAGGAAAATCCAAGGCTTGGCTGCGGCCTACTTTAGCAATCTTCCATTCAGCAATTCACGGCCATTATTACCGTTCGGGAAGAGCAACGAGATATTAAACTATGTAAACAATACTTAGTAAAGCGAAATTAAACAATAAATGAAACTGTGCTATCAATTAAATAACGTGTGTCACAACCTGACGGAGATCCGTGAAACTTGTTACCACGTTCGTGGCCGCCGACGTGTTTTTATTTATATTTTACATGTATCTAACTCACCTGATTCATTGTAGACACTCGTTTACGGTCGGTCGTTTGCAGAGTTCAGACCAAGTGAACCAGATGAGATGTTTATTCCTAGTCTGTTGAATTGTAGATTAGGGAGGTAACGGACGGTTATATTTCAACTCTGCCTAAAGTCCCGACTAGACTAGACTCCGCCTTCACATCCGTTCCACTGAAAACATTTCCTTCCCGTTACCATGGCAGCAGCTCATACAATGGAAAAGACGTTCCATTCTGCTGGTCGCAGATCATGAAATGGCCGCAGAAAAGGCGGATATGTTTTTCAAAATAAGAGTCGTCCTCCAATAACAAGCGAATTTATAGATTTTTGAAGCACTATCTTGCAGTACAACTGTACACAGCATTGCAACCACATAGGAAGAAAAAAACAAACATAATTTGATTCATTTTTTAATTATTTTCATTACACTGAACACAAATATTAATGCAACATGTTTAGTGTCGGTCGCATGTTTCATACGCACAAAAAGCGTATTTCTCTCGGTTGTTGTGCAGAAAGTTGTTTCCATCCCTGTTTGGAAGCATTTCTCCTTTGCCAAGATAATCCCTCCAGGTTTATCAAAAAGCTGATTAAACATGGTCATTCTGGGGGGGTATTTCTGTCTGTAATAAAGTAAGACGGCAGCCGATTACCCTGCAGACCTGACAATGTGTTGCAGCGGGGAGACGCAAACCCAACAAACGGTTATTGAGGAGGTGAGGATGGACTCAATTGATGCTGACATCCGGATCAGGTTGACTGGGAGTTTTTTCTAGCACTTTCTGCCGCAAGTAGTACATCCCCTGGATGACCGCTGGCACGTGGTCCTCCTGATAGAGGCCGGGACGTGGTCCTCCCGATAAAAGGTGGTGGGAGATGATGGCTCCCAAGAATTTGAATGATTCAGCCTTGCTAACAGCTAAGCCATCAATCTGGTTTTCTCTAGTCAACCACCATGTTACATGGGCTCATAGCCGTCGGTGAGTGAAATCCACAAATCCAATTGTATTTGTCACATGCGCCGAACACAACAGGTGTTCACCTTACAGTGAAATGCTTACTAACAAGCCCTTAACTATTAAGTAAAAAATAGATAAGTAAAAAAAGATATACATTAAAGAGCAGCACTAAAATAACACTAGCGAGGCTATATACAGGGGGGTGCGGGGACAGAGTCAATGTGCGGGGGCACCGGTTAGTCGAGGTAATTGAGGTAATATGTACATGTAGGTAGAGTTAAAGTGAATATGGATAGATTATAAACAGAGAGTAGCAGCAGGATAAGGGGGGGGGGTCAATGAAATTAGTCTTGGTGGCATTTTGACTAGATGTTCAGGAGTCTTATGGCTTGGGGGTAGAATCTGTTTAGAAGCCTCTTGAACCTAGACTTGGCGCTCCGGTACCACTTGCGGTGCGGTAGCAGAGAGAATAGTCTGACTCGGATGGATGGAGTCTGACAACTTATAGGGCCTTCCTCTTGTAACCAGTGTGAAATGGCTAGCTGGTTAGCGGTGTTGCGCGCGTTTCAATCGGTGACGTCACTCGCTCTGAGACTTTGAAGTAGTTGTTCCCCTTGCTCTACAGGGGACTGAGCACACACCCCTGAGGGGCTCCCGTGTTGTGGTGGATGTGTTGTTACCTACCCGTCAGGAAGTCCAGGACCCAATTGCAGAGGGAGGTGTTTAGTCCCAGGGTCTTTAGCTTAGTGATGAGCTTTGAGGGCACTATGGTGTTGAACGCCGAGCTGTAGTCAGTGAATAACATTCTCACATAGGTGTTCCTTTTGTCCAGGTGGGAAAGGGCAGTGTGGAGTGCAATAGAGATGGCATCATTTGTGGATTTGTTGGGGCGGTAAACAAATTGGAGTGGGTCTATGGTTTCTGGGATAATGGTGTTGATGTGAGTCATTACCAGCCTTTCAAAGCATTTCATGGCTACAGATGTGAGTGCTATTTGTGTGGATTTTTTTTTATAAGCTTCCGGGTTAGAGTCCCACTCCTTGAAAGCAGCAGCTCTACCCTTTAGCTCAGTGCGGATGTTGCCTGTAATCCATGGCTTCTGGTTGGGGTATGTACGTACAGTCACTGTGGGGCTTCTAGTTGGGATGTGCATCTCAAAGCATTCTTAGCATAAACGACTACACATTTAGCGTAGAGTGTAGAGCTCAAAATCAACCTGATACCCTAAAATAAACTATTTCAAAATAAGGTCTAAATCAATTACGGGCACAGTTGACCAACCCCCTCCCTTTCCCAGCACTCAAATCTTCTGCCATTTCTTCATGTTCTTCTTCAGATAGGTTCAGAGTTCAAAAGTGGATAGGCCATGATAATGTCCCAATGTCATCGTCTCCGCTGAGCCCCACCACAACTCCTACTAGGTCTTGCCCATTTGCCAACCAGTATACCAGCAATATGAGAAAAGTTTTGGAAACGGATCTCTCTCCATGCTCGCTTCACGTGGACTCCTTTGGCACTCCTGAGAGGAAAAGGCAGTTGATAACTTCAACTGGACGCTGTACAACGGTTGCTGGGGCTCGGACTCAGGTCTCTCGATAGAAGTGGCGCAGGACAGGGACACAGCGCCTTTTCTTCAGCCGGGTTTGAGTTTTTTGAGGTCCGTTTGGTCAAATGATCCCTTCCATCTAGATACACTCTGGAGTCACCTTTCCAAAAAGAGGACAGATCAGAACAGTTCATTTCTGATTCAGGAAATCCAGACAAGCTGACTGACTGTTAATGACAAATGTATTACTTAGGACCAATTTTCTTAAAACACGTCAAAGAAAACACCACATTCTGTTGATACCACGTTTTTTTCTAATTGGTTTATCCTCCCTTATATAGTGTCAACCTGGTAGCAGAGCCACGGGGGTCAGGAGGTTATCGCGATCATCCAGCAGACCCAATCTGGGGAGATTTGTATCGAAACAAATAACAAAAACACCCCTTAATTACATTCCTACATATCACATCTCACAGGGGTTTGAAAAAAATATTTGAAAGAATGCAGTCCAACGACTGTCTCTACCGGTCATCAGTCCATATGTGGATTGTAAAGGGGTTTTCCTATTAGAACGTTCCGTTTACATCTTAAAACAAACACTGGCTGCTATAACTTAAGAAAAACACAGGCGATAGTTGAAATTACAAATCAGAAAACTCACGATTTCAGTCAGTAACACAGACCCAATGCTAATGAAATGACAATTAAATCCTGCAAATAACCCTAACATAATGGTCTGTAGTCCACAATAATAAACAAGACAATTACCAGGTCATCAAAGTGTTCCTCCGCAGAGATTTCACACATGCGCAAAAAGGGGATTTTAGCGGTCAACTGGGTGAATCATCGATTTGGAAACACGTCTGGCGAGGTCAATAAAAACGGATCGTTTCTCTTCCTTTATTACATCACGTCGGCTTCTATTGCATCACGTCGGCTTCTATTGCATCACGTCGGCTTCTATTGCATCACGTCGGCTTCTATTGCATCACGTCGGCTTCTATTGCATCACGTCGGCTTCTATTGCATCACGTCGGCTTCTATTGCATCACGTCGGCTTCTATTACTTTATCGAATCAACTTCTCCCTTTATCGAATCAACTTCTCCCTTTATCGAATCAACTTCTCCCTTTATCGAATCAACTTCTCCCTTTATCGAATCAACTTCTCCCTTTATCGAATCAACTTCTCCCTTTATCGAATCAACTTCTCCCTTTATCGAATCAACTTCTCCCTTTATCGAATCAACTTCTCCCTTCATCGAATCAACTTCTCCCTTTATCGAATCAACTTCTCCCTTCATCGAATCAACTTCTCCCTTCATCGAATCAACTTCTCCCTTCATCGAATCAACTTCTCCCTTTATCCCTACGAATCAGCTCGACTTATCGAAACTTATCTACATTTTTTATTTTTTTTATTCTTATTATACACATTTCTATACTTTATCACAAACTTCAGATGAACGCGTATTTCCAAACTCACACAACTCTCATATCACAAACACAGGGAATAACACCTGAACAATAGTAACCCAGCGCCTGTTACCTGTTACCTCATTTATCAAACATTTGATCAAAACATTACACGTTATAATTTGAACTTCACCAAGCCGAGTTCTCTCTCTCTCTCTCTCGCAAGATCACCCACACACACTAGTCCTTCACTCCACATTAACCTCACCAGTCCTACTGTGATCAACTCAGTACCACGGATCTGGACTTAGGCTAATTAACAACCATGCCCAAGGATACCGCATTTAAGAACACTTATCAATGGAGTCCTGCTAGTTTACATCAGCTGTGGCCCTCTGAAGGAAGACCTCGCTCTGAGCGAAACCTCAACAGGGGCATTTATTTTTATAACTTCATCACTTATTGGACAGATAGTACTGAGGTAGGCTTGGACCATGTCGGAGATCTGGCATCCACCCGCGCACGCTACCTCTCAGATCTTAGGCGGATCCAACTGCTCAATAATGAGTATGGTTTTCCCTGAGATCCCAATTTCGGATTCCCTGTGCACAGTTTACCCAGATCTTCAGGAGCGGTCAACAAGTGTGAAGTTTCAGATCACCTCCTCGTCACCAAAAATATAAATGATTCCCACAGTTTACCCAGATCTTCAGGAGCGGTCAACAGGTGTGAAGTTCCAGATCACCTCCTCGTCACCAAAAATATAAATGATTCCCACAGTTTACCCAGATCTTCAGGAGCGGTCAACAGGTGTGAAGTTTCAGATCACCTCCTCGTCACCAAAAATATAAATGGACATTCATACCGAGAGAGATTAAGTAATTTCTTCAAACAATCATCTTTATTTAATATTGATTAATTATTGCAATAATGAAAGACTAGTCAAGCCCAACACTCTTGACTGTTGGGCAGAGCAGCCAAAACTTTACAGGCAATGCTTTTTCCACCCCTCCCCTGCAGATTGGGTCACCATAAGCCACTTTGGGTTTATCCTGTGGTCATCTGCACTGGGGGAGTTGTTCTACTCCCCCAGGTTCACCTCATCTGGGCTACATCTAACCACATCTTATCTATTGGATTTTAGGCTCCTCTCACTCCTCTCTCTCTCCTCACACAGATATTTAAAAAGAACATACAGTGGGGCAAAAAAAGTATTTAGTCAGCCACCAGTTGTGCAAGTTCTCCCACTTAAAGATGAGAGAGGCCTGTAATTTTCATCATAGGTAGTGGTAGGGTGTCCCGCTGTGTTTGCGCTGAACGTGGAATCTCAAGTCCAGTGAACACTTGAAGCAGTAGTGAGATTTCTCTCCTTTGTGTCTTTGCTGGTGTCCAGTCAGTTGACCCTTAGTGGTAAAACTCTTCTTACAATAAAAACAGTGGTAAGGCTTCTCTCATGTGTGTGTTTTTTTTTAGGTTGCCTGAGAGAATAAAACTCTTCCCACAGTCAGAGCAGTGGTGAAGTTTCTCTGTGTGTCAGCTGGTGTCTAGTAAGGTGACCCTTCAAGGTGTAACTCCTGTCACACTCTTAGCAGCTGTACGGCCTCCCTCCTGTGTGGACTCTCTGGTGAATCTTTAAGGAATCAGATCTTGAAAAACTAAGTCCACACTGTGCAGCAGTAAGGCTTCTATTTGGAGTGAGTTTGCTGGTGAGATTGAAAGTCACCCGACGTGACAAAACTCATCCCACACTGATCACAGTGGTGCGGCTTCTCTCCTGTGTGCCTTCTCTTGTGGACTTTAAAAGCAAAGGCGTGGGCAAAACTCTTCCCACAGTCAGGGAAAGGACATTGGTATGGCCTCTCTCCTGTGTGTCTTCGCTGGTGAATTCGCAAGGTTGCCGTTGTGGCAAAGTTGTTCCCGCAGTCTGAGCAAGAGTATGGTTTCTCTCCCTTGTGAAGACGCTCGTGTCCTTTGAGAGACTGTTGCCAAAGGAAGCTCTTGTCACAGTGGGAGCAGTGGTAAGGCTTCTCTCCAGTGTGAATAAGCTGGTGTTTCTTCAATGCACCTGGCGTTGTGCACCTCGACTCACACTGAGAGCAATGGTACATCTTCTCTGAATGTGTGAACTTGTGACTATTTAAAGAATCACGTCTTGAAAAGCTCTTCTTGCAGTCAGAGCACTGATAGGGTTTCTCTCCTGTGTGTATTCTTCGGTGTGTCCCAAGACTGGTTCTATGTGCAAACTTCTGCCCACATTCAGAGCACTCGTACGGTTTCTCTCCAGTGTGAATCCGCATGTGACCTTCCAGGGCCCTGGCAGAGGAGAGACTAGCACCGCACTGGGAGCAGCAGTGAGGTTTATCTTCTGTGTGTCTGACCTCATGTTCTTTCAGAGATCTGTTGTTAGCGAAACTCAGCTCGCACTTAGAGCAGTGGTATGGCTTTTCTCCCGTGTGAATTTGCATATGATTTTTCAGGTGATCCGACCGTCCAAAACTCCTCTGGCAAACATTGCAGCTGTGTGGCTTCTCGCCTGTGTGAACTCTCTGGTGTTTGTACAGGCCTGAACTAGTGGCAAAGCTCAACTTACAGTGGGAGCAGTGGAAGGGTTTCTGTCCAGTGTGTGTTCGCTTATGCTGCTCTAGAGAATTAGATGATCCTAGCTTCTTGCCACACTGTGGGCATTGGTAGCCTTTCTCTCCAGTGTGCACTTTCTTATGTTGCAAGAGTCCAGTCTTAACAGCAAACCTCTTCCCACACTCAGTACATTGGTGGGGCTTCTCTCCAGTATGTCTTACCTGGTGGCATTTTAAGGAAGACAAAAATCTGTAGCTTTTCCCACAGTCAGTGCATTGGTAAGGTTTCTCCCCTGTGTGAATCCTCTGATGTATTCGGAGTAATTTAGCAGAGGAATAGCTTCCACCGCACTGCTCACAGTGGTGAGGCTTCTCTCCTGTGTGTATTAGTTTGTGTTCAGACAGTGCCGAGGCTTCTGTGAAACTCTTCCCACACTCAGAGCAGTGGAACGGTCTCTCTCCAGTGTGAATCCGCCAGTGAGCTTTTAAGCTTTGTGATGTAGCAAATCTCTTCCCGCAGTCAGAGCAACAGTGTGGTTTTTCGCCGGTGTGTTTTATTCTCTCATGTATCCGTAAACCACTGGAGTCTTTAAATCTCTGCCCACATTCTGAGCACTGGTATGGTTTTTCTCCAGTGTGAATCCGCATGTGTCCTTCCAGTGCACTGGCAGAGGAGAGGCTAGCTCCACACTGGGAGCAGCAGTGAGGTTTCTCTCCAGTATGAATTCTCTGGTGTCCTCTAAGGTTTACTTTAGAGGTGTAACTCTTCCCACAGTCAGAGCAGCAGTGAGGTTTCTTCCTCGTGGGTCTCAGCTGTTGTTTCTTGAGGTGTTCTGATCTTGAGACACTTTTCTCTGCCTCGTCAGCTTCATGATGTTTTGCCTGCCCAGATGACAAGCCCCTTCTACTGAGAGAGTGACGGTTAGGACTGTCCCCTGTGAAGCAAAGACAGACAGTTATGGTTCCTTCATATCGAAGCCAGATTTAGGCATTCTGACATTTCACACTCTTGTAACCGAATTTAAGTATTTAAAATCTTCAATGTAAAATCGTATTAAATCTTCAAATTGTCAATGTATCCAAGGGTGTAGGAGTGTTGTAATGATAAATTAAATCTAGAATCGGCTTCCTACTTTGCAACAAAGCCTCCTTCACTCACGCCCCCAAACATACCCTCGTAAAACTGACTATCCTACCGATCCTCAACGTCATTTACAAAATAGCTTCCAATACTCGACTCAGCAAACTGGATGCAGTCTATCACAGTGCTATCCGTTTTGTCACCAAAACCCCTTATACCACCCACCACTGCGACCTGTATGCTCTAGTCGGCTGGCCCTCGCTACATATTCATCGCCAGACCCACTGGCTCCAGGTCATCTATAAGTCTAGGCTAGGTAAAGCTCCGCCTTAGCTCACTGGTCACCATAGCAACACTCATACCACAGCACGCGCTCCAGCAGGTATATCGCACTGGTAATCGCCAAAGCCAATAACTCATTTGGCCGCCTTTCCTTCCAGTTCTCTGCTGACAATGACTGAAACGAATTGCAAAAATCGAAGCTAGAGACTTATATTTCTCAAACAAACTTTAAACATCAGCTATCCGAGCAGCTAACATAGCCCATCTGTAAACCCAATCTACCTACCTCATCCCCATATTGTTTATATTTACCTTTCTGCTCTTTTGCATACCAGTATTTCTACTTGCACATCATCATCTGCTCATCTATCCCTCCAGTGTTAATTTGCTAAATTGTAATTACTTCGCTACTATTGGCCTATTTATTGCCTTACCTCCTAACGCCATTTGCACCCACTGTATATAGACTTTTTTCCTATTGTGTTTTTGACACTTGTTTATTCCATGTGTGTTGTTGTTTGTGTCGCACTGCTTTGCTTTATCTTGGCCATGTCGCAGTTGTAAACTAGCCTACCTGGTTCAATAAATATATATATTTTTTTAAGAATTCTACATCTTTTAAACAGATTGTATTTAGTGGTAATTAATGACATCCAGGGAGTGTCCCAAAATACATTTATATAACAGCATGAACCCACTTAGCTCCGGCGTTTTCCTGTAGTCGACCAGCCGCACAGACAGCCTCTTCAGACCCAGCAGTAAGGTGTTACCAGGAGAGGTATGACCCGGGGACTCCGGGAGGGGTAGGGGGGAGGAGGGTTGGAGGGAGAGTGTTTCCTGTTACCCCAAAAAGAGAGGAGGAGTGTTGTCATATTGGTACAAAACAATATTGATCTAAAACAAGTCTTCAAATAGTAAACCTTTGTCCAGAAAACTGTTTCTCTGAGTTGTTCCTGATGTCCTATTTATAGTCTAGTGTTGCATTATGGGAACTGTGTATCCATGTATAGTCTAGTGTTGCATTATGGGAACTGTGTCTCCACGTAGTCTAGTGTTGCATTATGGGAACTGTGTCTCCATGTATAGTCTAGTGTTGCATTATGGGAACTGTGTCTCCATGTATAGTCTAGTGTTGCATTATGGGAACTGTGTCTCCATGTATAGTCTAGTGTTGCATTATGGGAACTGTGTCTCCACGTATAGTCTGGGGTTTTTCTATTACAGCAGCAGTGTGTCGCCAGTGATCATGTTGATGTTGTGTTATCATTGTTAGTGTTGCATTATGGGAACTGTGTCTCCATGTATAGCTCTTACACACCGAGGACTTGAGAAGAGCACAATCAACAACATCTGCATCATCATCATAGTTGCTTTGAGAAGGTGTTAACCCATGTCAGTAATTTAAAATACTCAATCCAATCCCGTTTAAAAAGACGCATATAAAGGACCCCTCCTCCAGAGGAAGTTGAGGTTAGCTGAACTATTAAAGGACCCCTCCTCCAGAGGAAGTTGAGGTTAGCTGAAATATTAAAGGACCCCTCCTCCAGAGGAAGTTGAGGTTAGCTGAAATATTAAAGGACCCCTCCTCCAGAGGAAGTTGATGAGGTTAGCTGAAATATTAAAGGACCCCTCCCCCAGAGGAAGTTGATGAGGTTAGCTGAAATATTAAAGGACCCCTCCTCCAGAGGAAGTTGAGGTTAGCTGAAATATTAAAGGACCCCTCCTCCAGAGGAAGTTGAGGTTAGCTGAAATATTAAAGGACCCCTCCCCCAGAGGAAGTTGATGAGGTTAGCTGAAATCTTAAAGGACCCCTCCTGTTTTCAATGAGGACACTCTCAGTTAGATAGCAAATGTTCAGTTTTTCCAAAAAGATTCTTTGTGTATTAGAAATCGCTCCGTTTTGTACATTACATTTGGCTACCAAAAAAACCTGAAAATTCAGTCATTAAAACACCAAACTTTTTTCCAAATTAACTCCATAATATCGACTGAAACATGGCAAACGTTGTTTAGAATCAATCCTCAAGGTGTTTTTCACATATCTCTTCGATGATATCGTTCGTGGAAGCCTGGTTACTTCTCTCTATCAAATAGAAAAATAGTTGCACCTGGCGTTTGCGCACCAATTTCGACGCAGGACACCAGGCGGACACCTGGCAAATGTAGTCTCTTATGGTCAATCTTCCAATGATATGCCTACAAATATGTCACAATGCTGCCGACACCTTGGGGATACGGCAGAAAGTCTAAGCTCATTCCTGTCGCATTCACAGCCATATAAGGAGACAATGGAAAACAGCGCCTCAGAAATTTTGCTCATTTCCTGTTTGAAGGTTCATCTTGGTTTCGCCTGTAGCATGAGTTCTGTGGCACTCACAGACAATATCTTTGCAGATTTTGAAACGTCAGTGTTTTCTTTCCAAAGCTGTCAATTATATGCATCATCAAGCATCTTTTCGTGACAAAAAATTGCGCTTAAAACGGGAAAGTTTTTTTATCCAATTATGAAATAGCGCCCCCATAGTTACAACAGGTTAACTATTCACAACTGTGGATAATTGGTTCCAAAAGATGTTTCAAGCATAATAGTACCTGTAACTATTCTGGCTAGCTACCATTGACCTGTTTTTCCCGATAGCCTAATTATCTGTAGGTTAGGTAGCTAGTAGTAGCTAGCTCCAAATGTAGCTAGCTTGTAACTAAAATAACAGCTGGAACAAACTAGCAGTAATGTTTACAAGTATCCCCACTAGCTGGCTACTAGACGACCAACGAATTCATGAAGTATTCAGACGCCTTGACTTGTCCACATTTTGTTAGTCACAGCCTTATTCTAAAATGGATTAAATTAAAATGTTTTCCTCATCTACACACATAATGACAAAGCAAAAAACAGGTTTTTAGAAATGTTTGCAAAAGTATTAAAACATTTAAACAAATATACCTTATTTAAATAAGTATTCAGACCCTTTGTTATGGGACTCGAAATTGAGCTCAAGTGCATCCTGTTCCCATCGATCATCCCTGAGATATTTCTACAACTTGATTAGAGTCCACTTGTGGTAAATTCAATTGAATGGACATGATTTGGAAAGGCACACACCTGTCTATATAAAAAAAGGTCCCACTGTTGACAGTGCATGTCAGAGCATAAACCAAGCCACTAGGTCAAAGGAATTGTCCGTAGAGTTCCGAGACAGGACAGGATTGTGTCGAAGGCACAGATCTGGCGAGGGTACCAAAACATGTCTGCAGCATTGAAGGTCCCCAAGAACACAGTGGCCTCCATCATTCTGCAGCATTGAAGGTCCCCAAGGACACAGTGGCCTCCATCATTCTGCAGCATTGAAGGTCCCCAAGGACACAGTGGCCTCCATCATTCTGCAGCATTGAAGGTCCCCAAGGACACAGTGGTCTCCATCATTCTGCAGCATTGAAGGTCCCCCAAGAACACAGTGACCTCCATCATTCTGCAGCATTGAAGGTCCCCCAAGAACACAGTGGCCACCATCATTCTGTAGCATTAAAGGTCCCCAAGAACACAGTGACCTCCATCATTCTGCAGCATTGAAGGTCCCCCAAGAACACAGTGGTCTCCATCATTCTTAAATGGAAGAAGTTTGTAACCACCTTGGATGTCAAGCGTCACAGCTGAAAGAAACCTGGTACAATTCCCTACGGTGAAGCATGGTGGTGGCGGCATCATCCTGTGGGGATGGTTCTTCAGCGGCAGGGAGACTAGTCAGGATCAAGGGAAAGATGAAACGGAGCAAAGGACAGAGAGATCCTTGAAGAAAACCCACTCTAGAGTGCTCAGGACCAAATTGTTAACAGCTGTGCATTACAGGGTGCAAAACAGCTGGGAAGAGACTTTGATGTACTGAAACCATGGCACATAGTGAACTGATATATATATATATATAACGTTGTTAGTCGCAAGAATTTTGTTTAAGAATTTAAATAAAGTGGAAGTGTTGAATCAAGTGTTTTTGTTGTATCAGTTCACTATGTGCCATGGAATGAAAATGAAAATGTAGGCAAAAAGGCGAACTCAGTTCCTTCATTCATTAAATCAGATGGCTAAGTCAACACAAAACCCACTGATATCTCCAAGTAGTTGGGAGGAGCTGGCAACATGTGCAAACTTGGACATGATAGCAACAAATTCTGAAACTACACAAAAATGAATAACTGACCAAATTATGAAAGCATTGTAATTTTAAATTCAGTAAAGTGAGAGGTGAAGCAACTATTGTTTTATCAACAACGACAAGCCACCTGGGTCTGAAAACTTGGATGGAAAATGAAAATTTAATGAGGATCATAGCGGATGATAGTGCCACTCCTATTAGCCATCCCTTCAATCTAAACAGAGGAAAGTGTTCACCCTCAGGTCTGGAGGTAAACGTCATGAGAACAGCAAAGCATCCACTACAGGCTCAAACAGCCGACCAATCAGCCTGCTACCAACCCTTAGTAAACTTTGATTTAAAAAAGGGAGGGGCATTCAGGGAGGGGCATTCAACAGGGAGTTACAGGGAGGGGCATTCAACATGTACAGCACTGACACAAGTGACTGATGATTGGCTGAAACAAATTGACGATAAGAAGCTTGTGGGAGCTGTTATATTAGACTTCAGTGCAGCTTTTGCCATTATCAATCATAATCTGCTGCTGGGAAAAGGCTGTTATGGCTTCCCTGCTATATTGTGGATCGAGAGTTCTGTCTAACAGAACACAGAGAGTGTTCTTTAATGGAATTCTCTCGCCAACATAATCCAGGTAGAATTCGGAATTCCCCAGGGCAGTTGTCTAGGCCCCTTTGAAAAGAAACGGTCTTTACTAATGACCTGCCACTGGCTCTGAGTAAAGACTGTGTGTCTATGTATGACAACACTACACACGTCCTCTACCAACGGGAATTGAAATCGCTGCTACACTTTTTTTCCCACTTTTGGATAAATAGCGTGCCCAATTTCAACTTCCTGCTACTCATGCCAAGAATATAAGATATGCATATCATTCATAGATTTGGATAGGAAGCACTCTGAAGTTTCTAAAACTGTTTGAATCATGTCTGTGGGTATTACAGAACTTATGTAGCAGGCAAAACCCCAAGGACTAACTGTTCAGAATTATTTTTTCCCCCTCTCTCTGTTCCCTGAGTTGTCCCTGAGTTGTCATTGCCAAGGGATATTTCTTAGGAACCTGTTTTCAGTTCCTACCGCTTCCACTGGATGTCACCAGTCTCTGGATTTTGGTTGAGGTTATTCCTTTGTGCATGAAGAAGTAGGCCAACTAGGAACTGGGTACATGGTTGAGAGTTGCGTAAGACGTGAAAAGTATCGCTGGTTTGTTTTCATTCCTGTATTGAACACAGAAAGACCCGTCTACAATTTGATCGATTATTAACGTTTAAAAAATACCGAAAGTTGTATTACAAAAGTAGTTTGAAATATTTTGGCAAAGTTCATAGGCAACTTTTGAAATATTTTGTAGTGACGTTGCGTTTTTTGTAAGCTGTTTTTTTTGTATCAAACACGCTTTATAAATGGGCATTTTGGATATATATGGAAGGAATTAATAGAACAAAGGGACCAATTGTGATGTTTATGGGACATATTAAAGAAGAAGTCAATAATGCATGTTTTATATTTTATATAATATTCTATTTTTATGTTTGGAAAAATAACGTTCCCAAAGTAAAAGCCTATTTTTCAGGACCAGATGATAGAATATATATAATATAATAATATATATAATATAATTACAGCTTAGGATAGAAAACACTCCAAAGTTTCCAAAACTGTAAAAATATTGTCTGTGAGAATAACAGAACTGATATTGCAGGTGAAAAGCAAAAGCCTGAGAAAAATCCAATCAGGAAGTGACTCTTATTTTGAAACCCCTGTTTTCCTATGCATCCCTATTGCTCTATTGCCCATTGAAAGGGATATTAACCAGATTCCTTTTTCTATGGCTTCCCTAAGGTGTCAGCCTTTAGACATAGTTTCAGGCTTTTATTTTGAAGAATGAGCGTGAACGACCACATTGCGTAAGTGGACAGGTGGGGGCTCTCAGAGTGAGGGCTCTCAGAGAGAGGCGGCCATTGTTACTCCCGGTCCTAGTGAAAAGCCAACTGTCCCGGTTGATATATTATCGAATAGATATTTGAAAAACACCCTGAGGATTGATGATAAAAAACATTTGACATGTTTCTGTCGACATTATGGATATAATTTGGAATTTTTGTCTGCGTTGTCATGACCGCTCTTTCCGGTGGATTCCTGGGCATAACGCACCAAACTAACGGAGGTATTTGGATATAAAAAATATCTTTATGGAACAAAAGGAACATTTGTTGTCTAACTGGGAGTCTCGTGAGTGAAAACATCCGAAGATCATCAAAGGTAAACTATTAATTTGATTGCTTTTCTGATTTTCGTGACCAAGTTACCTGATGCTAGGTGTACTTATTGTTTTGTTGTCGATAAACTTATACAAACGCTTGTATTTGCTTTCAATTTTTTTTTTTTTTGCTTTCGCTGTTAAGCATAATTTCAAAATCTGAGATGACAGGGTGATTAACAAAAGGCTAAGCTGTGTTTCGCTATATTTCACTTGTGATTTCATGAATATGAATGAATATGAATATTTTCTAGTAATATTATTTGACTGTTGCGCTATGCTATTCAGCGTTGCTGATGACAAATATACCGGATCCGGTATAGCGCAATCAACAAGGTAGGTCATACAGACCCTGGTTATGTTGCATCTGGACTGCTGTCCAGTCATGTGGTCAGGTGCCACAAAGAGGAACTTACAGTTACAATTGACTCAGAACAGCACGGCTGGCCCTTAAATGTACACAGAGAGCTAACAATGATATGCATGTCAATTTCTCCTGGCTCAAAGTAGAGGAGAGATGCATCACTGCTTGTATTTGTGAGAGGTGTTGACAAGCTGAATGCACCGAGCTGTCTGTTTGAACTACTGGCACACATCTCAGACACCCATGCACACTAGAGGTCGACGACTATGATTTTTCAACGCCGATACCGATTATTGGAGGACCCAAAAAGTCAGATACCGATTAATCGGCCGATTATGATTTATTTATTTGTAATAATGACAACACTGAATGAACACTTATTTTAACTTAATATAATACATCAATAAAATCTATTTAGCCTCAAATAAATAATGAAACATGTTCAATTTGGTTTAAATAATGCAAAAACAAAGTGTTGGAGAAGAAAGTAAAAGTGCAATATGTGCCATGTAAAAAAGCTAACGTTTGAGTTCCTTGCTCAGAACATGAGAACATATGAAAGCTGGTGGTTCCTTTTAACATGAGACTTCAATATTCCAAGGTAAGAGGTTTTAGTGTGTAGTTAATATAGTATTTATAGAACTATTTCTCTCTATACCATTTGTATTTCATATACATTTGACTATTGGATGTTCTTATAGGCACTTTAGTATTGCCAGTGTAACAGTATAGCTTCCGTCCCTCTCCTCGCTCCTACCTGGGCTCGAACCAGGAACACACATAGGACTATTCGGAATCGAATAGTCAATTGTAACTTCGCTGTGCATCAAGCATTGAGCTGTTTATGACTAACATCGCTCAGTCAGACTGCTCTATCAAATAAAAAATCATAGACTTAATTATAACATAATAACACACTGAAATACGAGCCATAGGTCATTAATAATGAATAATCGATTCCTGAAACTATAATTTCGAGAAAAAAGCGTTTATTCTTTCAGTGAAATACGGAAACGTTACGTATTTTATCGAACGGGTGGCATCCCTAAGTCTAAATATTGCTGTTACATTGTACAACCTTCAATGTTATGACACTCTTGACCCAAACTGCTACAGACCTATATCTATCCTACCCTGTCTTTCTAAGGTCTTCGAAATCCAAGTTAACAGATTACCGACCATTTTGAATCTCACTGTACCTTCTCCGCTAATGCAATCTGGTTTCAGAGCTGGTCATGGGTGCACCTCAGCCACGCTCAAGGTCCTAAACGACATCATAACCGCCATCGATAAGAGACATTACCGTGCAGCCGTATTCATCTACCAGGCCAAGGCTTTCGACTCTGTCATTCACCACATTCTTATTTGCAGACTCGACAGCCTTGGTTTCTCAAATGATTGCCATGCCTGGTTTCCCAACAACTTCTCTGATAGAGTTCAGTGTGTCAAATCGGAGGGCCTGTTCTCTGGACCTCTGGCAGTCTCTATGGGGGTGCCACAGGGTTCAATTCTCGGGCTGACTCTCTTCTCTGTATACATCAATGATGTCGCTCTTGCTGCTGGTGATTCTTTGATCCACCTCTACGCAGACGACACCATTCTGTATACTTCTGGCCCTTCTTTGGACACTGTGTTAAATAACCTCCAGACGAGCTTCAATTCCATAAAACTCTCCTTCCGTGGCCTCCAACTGCTCTTAAACACAAGTAAAACTAAATGCATGCTATTCAATCGATCACTGCCCGAAACCTGCTCGCCCGTCCAGCATCACTACTCTGGACGGTTCTGACTTAGAATACGTGGACAACTACAAATAAGTGGGTGTCTGGTTAGACTGTAAACTCTCCTTCCTGACTCACATTAAGCATCTCCAATCCAAAATTAAATCTAGAATCGGCTTCCTATATCACAACAAAGCATCCTTCACTCATGCTGCCAAACATACCCTCGTAAAATTGACCATCCTACCGATCCTCGACTTTGGTTATGTCATCTATAAAATAGTCAACACACTACTCAACAAACTGGATGCAGTCTATCACAGTGCGATCCGTTTTGTCACCAAAGCCCCATACACTACCCACCATTGCGACCTGTACGCTCTCATTGGTTGGCCCTCGCTTCATACTCTTTGGTCGTCTTTCCTTCCAGTTCTCTGCTGCCAATGACTGGAACGAACTGCAAAATCTCTGAAGCTGGAGACTCACATCTCCCTCACTAGCTTTAAGCACCAGCTGTCAGAGCAGCTCACAGATCACTGCACCTGTACACAGCCCATCTGTAAACAGCCTATCTATCTACCTCATCCCCATACTGTGTTTATTTATCTTGCTCCTTTGCACCCCAGTATCTCTACCTACACATCCATCTTCTGCCTATCTACCATTCCAGTGTTTAATTGCTATATTGTAATTACTTCGCCACCATGGCCTATTTATTTCCTTAACTTACCTCATTTCCACTCACTGTATATAGACTTTGTTTTCTTTTGTTCTACTGTATTATTGACTGTGTTTTGTTTATTCCATGTGTAACTCTGTGTTGTTGTATGTGTCACATTGCTATGCTTTATCTTGGCCGGATCGCAGTTGTGAGATGAGAACTTGTTCTCAACTAGCCTACCTGGTTAAATAAACGTGAAAAAAAAAAAAAATAGTGTACCTATGATGAAAATTACAGGCCTCTCATCTTTTTAAGTGGGAGAACTTGCACAATTGGTGGCTGACTAAATACTTTTTTGCCCCACTGTATAGTACAATACAGTAGGTCTACCTAACCAGAGTAATTATAGTATACTACAGTAGACCTAACTAACCAGACTAATTATAGTATACTACAGTAGACCTATCTAACCAGACTAATTATAATATACTACAGTAGACCTAACTAACCAGACTAATTATAATATACTACAGTAGACCTAACTAACCAGACTAATTATAGTATACTACAGTAGACCTATCCATTCAGACTAATTATAGTATACTACAGTAGACCTAACTAACCAGACTAATTATAGTATACTACAGTAAGTCTATCCATTCAGACTAAATATAATATACTACAGTAGACCTATCCATTCAGACTAATTATAGTATACTACAGTAGACCTAACTAACCAGACTAATTATAGTATACTACAGTAGACCTATCCATTCAGACTAATTATAGTATACTACAGTAGACCTATCTAACCAGACTAATTATAATATACTACAGTAGGTCTAAATAACCAGACTAATTGTAATATACTACAGTAGACCTATCTAACCAGACTAATTATAATATACTACAGTAGGTCTATCCATACAGACTAATTATAGTATACTACAGTAGACCTATCCATTCAGATTAATTATAATATACTACAGTAGACCTAACTAACCAGACTAATTATAGTATACTACAGTAGGCCTAACTAACCAGACTAATTATAGTATACTACAGTAGACATATCCATTCAGACTAATTATAATATACACCAGTAGGTCTAACTAAGCAGACTGTCCGACAAATACAAGAAGAAGCAATTCCTATGTCAAGTCGCGTTTACAACAATTATATATTTTATTTAAATGTTATGAAGAGAAGAGAGATGAAAAACATTGATTCTGATATTCTGTCAACCAATATGCCCGGATCTGCAGACCAAATTAACTTAAAATGTTGGCCGCAGCAAAACCTTGGATTTTCCTAAACGAGCTACCGACTGGAGAGCCTGTCTGCTCCTGACATATGCCCGGATCTCCAGTCGGTAGCTCGTTCAGGAAAATCCAAGGCTTTGCTGCGGCCTACTTTAGCAATCTTCCATTCAGCAATTCACGGCCATTATTACCGTTCGGGAAGAGCAACGAGATATTAAACTATGTAAACAATACTTAGTAAAGCGAAATTAATTAAACAATAAATGAAACTGTGTTATAAATTAAATAAATTTGTCACCATCTGACCGAGCTCCGTGAAACGTGTTACCTCGTTCGTGGCCGCCGACGTGTTTTTATTTATATTTTACATGTATCTAACTCACCTGATTCATTGTAGACACTCGTTTACGGTCGGTCGTTTGCAGAGTTCAGACCAAGTGAACCAGATGAGATGTTTATTCCTAGTCTGTTGAATTGTAGATTAGGGAGGTAGAGTTTATTCTAACCTGTGACTGTGGGAGCATGACTATGGCTCCATTTCCATTATTAGCAGCATCTAGGCTGTCCACTTTGAAGAGCTGAGACAGAATGGCTATATAAGGAATGGAACGTATAGGACCAGGCCCCCCGCTACCATTATAACATATACAGCAGTCAGATGTGGGAGTTAATTAACAAGCAAGAACTGAGATGGAAAGATGATGGTGGAGAAAGGTCAAGGGAAGCTATTTTCATATAGAGGGAGGGGACTCTATACGTTATGCAAAGACAGAATCCTATAAAGGCAGGACTCTGTAATATGAGAATTTAGTATTTTTCATGGAAGAGCTCGGCTCTGTTAAGTTCGTAATAAAGTCGATATTGAATTCACAAGTTCTAGTAAGAGTGGTATATTTCTGAGTCCACCACATGACTCTCTGCCTAAAGTCCCGAAAGAAAAGACTAGACTCCGCCTTCACATCCGTTCCACTGAAAACATTTCCTTCCCGTTACCATGGCAGCAGCTCATACAATGGAAAAGACGTTCCATTCTGCTGGTCGCAGATCACGAAATGGCCGCAGAAAAGGCGGATATGATTTTCAAAATAAGAGTCGTCCTGCAATAACAAGTGAATTTATAGATTTTTGAAGCACTATATTGCAGTACAACCGTGCACAGCATTGCAACCGCATAGGGAGGAAAAAAACACAGATCTTTTGATGCATTTTTAAATGGTATTTTATTACACTGAACACAAATGTTAATGCAACATGTAAAGTGTTAGTCCCATGTTTCATACGAACAAAATGCTTATTTATTTACTTCCCTGTTAGGGAGCATTTATCTTTTGCCAAAATAATCCATCCAGGTGTTTTTTTTTTATCAAAAAGCTGATTACACAACATGGTCATTACACAGCTGCACCTTGTGCCCGAGGACAATAAAAGGCTGCTCTAAAATGTGTAGTTTTGTCACACAACATGATGCCACAGATGTATCAAGTTTTGAGGGAGCCTGCAATTGGCATGCTGCCTGCAGGAATGTCCACCAGAGCTGCGGCTTGATAATTTAATGTTAATTTCTCTACCATAACCTGCCTCCAACATCATTTTAGTGTATTTGGCAGTACGTCCAACCGGCCTCACAACCACAGACCATCCAAGGATATATGGTATATTCTAGAATTCATCCATGATGTCATAATGACAGTTTAACCTGGTTTCTAGGATATATAGTATATTCTAGAATTCCTCCATGATGTCATAATGACAGTTTAACCAGGTTTCTAGGATATATGGTATATTCTAGAATTCATCCATGATGTCATAATGACAGTTTAACCAGGTTTCTAGGATATATGGTATATTCTAGAATTCATCCATGATGTCATAATGACAGTTTAACCAGGTTTCTAGGATATATGGTATATTCTAGAATTCATCCTCACCGCTGCTCCCTCCCCTCAGACTGACTTTTAGATGCCATCAAGTCCAGTAATAATTTATAAAAAATAAAATAATAAAAGTTGTCAAGTAATACAACAAATTATCTATTACCAGTGTGATCATATAACTCAAATTTCAAAATATAATGTCAAAATGGTCTGAGAAGAACAACATTGGCAGGACAATTCAAGCAGAGCAGTGTCAATGTATTGGGTCCATAGCCCACTGCACAAACCTCATTGATACAGAACTGTTTTTAATTGGTTAATGTTGCGTAGTCTTACTTTTTTTAAAGTCATGTTTAAAAACAAAATCTGAGTGGTAGGTCTTAGCTTGCATTTTGACTCGGGAAAGAGAGGTTGGTGACCACTGTACTAAGTAAATGACCTTGATAACAGCATTTTCAGGATGTTAAATGTAACAACAATATTTTTTTCTCCAAAAAGCAATCTATTAGTATGGTTTTTGAACACTATAAATTTGCTTGCATCATGATCAGAGCTCTATAATAATAGATAATGGCATGTTTATAGGCTGAGCAGAGCTCTCTAATAATAGATCATGTCATGTTTATAGGCTGAGCAGAGCTCTATAATAATAGATAATGTCATGTATTTAATCTGAGCAGAGCTCCATATTAATAGATAGTTTATTCATAGGTTTCATTGGATCCATAGTTAAAAAGGGATAGCCCCTTTTTTGCAATTTTAGCCTAAAATGACATTCCCAAATCCACCTGTAGCTCAGGACCTGAAGCAAGGATATGCATATTCTTGGTACCAGTTGAAAGGAAAGACTATGAAGTTTGTGGAAATGTGAATTGAATGTAGGAGAATATAACACAATAGATCTGGTAGAGGAAAATACAAAACAAAAAAAAATCTTTGAAATGCAACAGAAAGGTCCCACATCACTCTGGTCATAGTTCTAGCCATCACTCGGGATGTAGTTCCAGCCATCACTCTGGATGTAGTTCAGAAGGTTGTGCAATGTAACAGCAATATTTAGACTTATGGATGCCACCCGTTCGATAAAATACGGAACGGTTCCGTATTTCACTTAAAGAAATGATAGTTTCCGGATTTGACCATATTAATGACCTAAGGCTCGTATTTCTGTGTCTTTATTATATTATAATTAAGTCTATGATTTGATATTTGATAGAGCAGTCTGACTGAGCGGTGGTAGGCAGCACATTCATTCAAACCAGCACTTTCCTGCGTTTGTCAGCAGTTTATGACTTCAAGCCTATCAACTCCCGATATTAGGCTGGCAATAATATAGTGCCTATAAGAACATCCAATAGTCAAAGGTATATGAAATACAAATGGTATAGAGGGAAATAGTTCTATAAATACTATATTAACTACAACCTAAAACCTCTTACCTTGGAATATTGAAGTCTCATGTTAAAAGGAACCACCAGCTTTCATATGTTCTCATGTTCCTAGCAAGGAACTTAAACGTTAGCTTTTTTACATGGCACATATTGCACTTTTACTTTCTTCTCCAACACTGTGTTTTTGCATTATTTAAACCAAATTGAACATGTTTCATTATTTATTTGAGACCAAATAGATGTTTATTTATGTATTAAGTTAAGTGTTCATTCAGTATTGTTGTAATTGTCATTATTACAAATATATTTAAAAATCGGTATCAGCTTTTTTTGGTCCTCCAATATTCGGTATCAGCATGAAAAATTCATAATAGGTCGACCTCTAGTTTAGATCCCTGTAACATGGATGTCATACAGGGTTGTAGCACAATACGTTCAGAAGAGGGCGCTTCCACTACACCGAATCACTACATGTCCAGACTTGTAAAAATGTCACTTCTTTAATGCATTTATTCCATTCCTCGTACCTAATGTTTTGTCCTGTGTAATTGCGTGTCTTGTTTGCTAAAAAAAATCCATAGTTTTTAATCAAACACATTTTATGTGATGTCTTTCCATTGTTGTCCAATGAAGTAAAGGACTCCAAGCGTGCTCTACCACTCAATATTTTATAAATATCCATTCTTTAACACCTACTGTGTACCTGTCCTGATTGTTAATCAGTTGGCAGTTGGAATCCATCATTTTTTATTATTATTATTTTTTTAAATTCTATGTATCCGTTGCAAACCAAATCTGCAGTGCAATGGCTGCTCCTTCTCCGTTAAGAAACAACGACCCCTCGGGCAGAGGTCGCATTTAAATAGTACTTTTATTCAAAGCTACGGCTTTCAGAAAACAAAGAAAGGCACGCAATTACACAGGACAAACACAGGTACAAGGAATTAAAATACCTGACATTTTTACAAGTACGGATTTAAAGTGACTCGATGTTGTGGCGGAACCTCATTCTGGACTCATTAAGATAGAACCCTGTACGGAAGAGAGAACCCTGTACGGGAGATAGAACCCTGTACGGGAGATAGAACCCTGTACGGGAGATAGAACCCTGTACGGGAGATAGAACCCTGTACGGGAGATAGAAATATGAATGAATAGAAAGGGCATCTGTATTGAAGTCAATGAAGGCATCATGTAGGGTTTCCCACACTCTGTCCTCAGAACCCCAAGGGGAAGCACATTTTGTTTTCTCTCCCCTCCTAGCACTGCACAGCTCATTCAAATCATCTAATCATCAAACGTTGAATCAGCTGTGTAGTGTTAAGGACCCCTTGTTGTACCGAGTTTGGGAAACTCTGGCAGAATGGGTGGAGTGGCAGCCATTTTGAGTGGACCCATGCCAGGAAGTAAAAGTAGGAAGTGTACCCTTCAATATGTGCTGTGATTGGTTGAGTAAACTCAACTGACATTACAAAAAATGACATTCCATTGCATGAGCCACATCAGTTAAATGAACATTCTACATTACCATGGAAATCCAGCATCAGTTAAATGAACATTCCAAAACACCATGGAAATTATTGCATCACAATACAAGGCAGACATTGTGAGTGTACCTATGTGTTTACCAGTCAACTGCCAGGGTTGGACCTTCCATGCCAGTTCTATTCATTCTTATTTCTATGGTATGGTATTACAGTGATCTAAACTAGAGACAGAGTTGGAGCCAACAACCTACAGGAGGGTGGCTCTCCAGGAACAGGGTTGGAGAGCACTGTTTCACAGCATCGTTTTAACAATTCCTACAGTACTAAACAACATATTCAAGTGTAAAACTTCAGTAGAATGGCCCTTTAAAACCACACATGGATTTAACAATTGCATAGTTTGTGTCCTAGTTAAGACAGTACTCACTCATGGTGTTAATCAGATCTCCCGTCTCCTCCTCCTCTCCTTCCTCCACGGTGACAGTCATCTCCCCCTCTTCTCCTTCTTCCTCAACTCCAAACACGTCTTCCTCTTCTTTTCACCGTGACAGTCATCTCCTCCTCTTTCACTCTTTCAATTGCATCCTCTTCTTTCACTGTAACATCTTCTTCTTTCACAGTCACATCCTCACCCTCTACTTCTCTTTTAACAGTCTCCTCTTCTTTACCAGGGGTGAAGTAGCTTAGTGAGCTCATGGTTGGGAATGTTAGCCTAGCACTAGGCTAATGCTATTCAGATAGTTACTAGCAACGTAAAGGGGATAACTACCTATACGACAAAAGTGTAATTACAACAAAGTGGCTATTTTACATCGAAAGTGTATACAGAGCTTAAATGTTTCGGCTGTGTTGGCTAGCAAGCTACCGAAGTGGCTGACAAGCTGCTGTTGTTGAGGAAGCGTCCCGTCCACTAGATTATACGTCACGCTGGCAGCGTCGCCTGAAAGATGTTCATCTGCTGACTGGAGTAGACAACGCAGTTAAGGACAATATGTATTTTAATTTTTATGTAAGTTAATAAAAACATTTAAAAAATGAATTTAATTAAATAATGTTATATTGAGATGTATAAAGAGAAGCATGTGTTGATTGATTAGTTCAGAATTTTAATGAGTGAGAATTTAAAACAAACTTCACACAAACTAAACATCTACATTAAAAGCAATTTCTGATTCATTCAGTCAAACAGACAGATAATATCAAAATACGCATCTAGGTCTATAAAATAAATAAATTATACAGCACCAATCAAAAGTTTGGACACATCTACTCATTCAAGGTTTTTTAAATTTATTTTTTACAATTTTCTACATTGTAGAATAATAGTGAAGACATCAAAACTATGCAATAACACATGAGGAAGTAACCAAAAAAGTGTTAAACAGATCAAAATATATTTATATTTTAGACTTTTCAAAGTAGCCACCCTTTGCCTTGATGACAGCTTTGCACACTCTAGGTATTCTCTCAACCAGCTTCATGAGGTACCTGGAATGCATTTTAATTAACAGGTGTGCCTTGTTTGAAGCTCATTTGTGGAATTTCTTTCCTTCATAATCAGTTTGAGCCAATCGGTTGTGTTGTGACAAGCCAGGGGTTGGAAACAGAAGATATTTGGTAAAAAATCAAGTCCATATTACGGCAAGAACATCTCAAATAAGCAATGAGAAAAGACAGTCCATCATTACTTTAAGACATGAAGCTCAGTCAATCTGGAAAATTTCAAGAACTTTGAAACTTCAAGTGCAGCCGCAAAAACCATCAAGCGCTATGATGGAACTGGCTCTCATGAGGACCACCACAGGAAAGGAAGACCCAGAGTTACCTCTGCTGCAGAGAATAAGCTCATTAGAGGTACCAGCCTCTGAAATTGCAGCCCAAATAAATGCTTCACAGATTTCAAATAACAGACACATCTCAACATCAACTGTTCAGAGGAGACTGTGTGAACCAGGCCTTCATGGTCGAATTGCTGCAAAGAAACCACTAATAAAGGACACCAATAAGAAGAAGAGACTTGCTTGGGCCAAGAAACACTGGACATTAGACCGGTGGAAATCTGTCTTTTGGTCTGATGAGTCCAAATGTGAGGTTTTTGGTTGCACCTGCTGTGTCTTTGTGAGACGCAGAGTAGGTGAACGGACGATCTCTGCATGTGTGGCTCCTACAGTGAAGCTTGGAGGTGTGATGGTGCTTTGCTGGTGACTCTGTCAGTGATTTATTTAGTGGGACTATCATTTGTTTTTCAACAGGACATTGACCCAAAACACACCTTCAGGCTGTGTAAGGGCTATTTGACCAAGAAGGAGAGTGATGGAGCGCTGCATCAGATGACCTGGCCTCCACAATCACCTGACCTCAACCCAATTGAGACGGTTTGGGATGAGTTGGACAGCAGAGTGAAGGAAAAGCAGCCAACAAGTGCTCAGCATATGTGGGAAAGCCTTCAAGACTGTTGAAAAATCATTACAGGTGAAGCTGGTTGAGAGAATGCCAAGAGTGTGTAAAGCTGTCATCAGGGCAAAGGGGGGCTATTTTGAAGAATCTAAAATATATTTTGATTTGTTTAACACTTGTTTTGTTATTACATGACTCCATGTGTGTTATTTCATAGTTTTGATATCTTCATTATTATTCTACAATGTAGAAAATAGCAAAAATTAAATAAAAACCCTTTAATGAGTAGGTGTGTCCAAACTTTTGACTGGTACTGTAGGTGTATTGTTTGTTAAACTTTGCAATCAATGTTTTCTTCTTGGCATACATTTTAAAGTGGAAACGTGAGTCTCAGCATCACTCCGTTACAGTGAAATGGCCCATAAACAAAAACACATTCTCAGGTCAAAAACACAAGTCAGAACACAGCCTCTCTATTCTCTCATGTGATTTCAGGTCCTCTGACTGGGAAAATGTCTTTCCACACTGAGAGCAGTGGTATGTCTTCTCCTCCTGTGTATGTATTCTTTCATGCTTATTCAGATGCCTTAACCGGTTAAATCTCTTTCCACACTGGGAGCAGTGGTAGGTCTTATCCCCGCCTGTGTGTGTCCTGTCATGTCTATTCAGGCCTCCTAACTGGGTAAAACTCTTTCCACACAGGGAGCATTGGTATGGCTTTGCTCCTGTGTGGGTATTCTCGTGAGTTTTCATGGTCACCAACCACCTAAAACTCTTTTCACAATAGGAACAGTGGTAAGGCTTCTCACCTGTGTGTATTCTCTCGTGCATTTTCAGGGACCCTGACTTGGTAAAACTCTTTCCACACTGGGAGCAGTGGAAAGTCTTCCTCCCTTCTGTGTGTATTTTCTCGTGTGTTTTCCAGTTCCCTATCCAGGTAAAACGCTTTCCACATTGGGAGCAGTGGTAAGGCTTCTCTCCTGTGTGTATTATCTCGTGCGCTTTCAGGTTGCCTAACTTAGTAAAACTCTTTCCACAGAGGGAACAGTGGTGTTTTCCTGCTGGTTTGGGCGCCTCTGTGTCTGGTTCCCCTGAAGGACTCTTCCCGCTGTCAGAGTGAGAGTCTGGTCTCTCTCCTGCCAAAACAAACAGAGTATTTAGTTAATCAGAGACCTGAATGAAAGCTCCACATGATAATACTGTCTTCCTATTTGGTTGAATCAAGACTGGTTCCCTCAGTAACATTGCTGTTAAAAATAAACTTGGTGAGATTTTAAAGGCAAATAATATAGAGCTTCAAATTGAATCTTGCACTTATGGAATGTCATGTTTATAGGCTGAGCAGAGATCTCTAATAATAGATAATGTCATGTTTATAGGCTGAGCAGAGCTCTATAATAATAGATAATGTCATGTTTACAGGCTGAGCAGAGCTCTATAATAATAGATAATGTCATGTTTACAGGCTGAGCAGAGCTCTATAATAATAGATAATGTCATGTTTATAAGTTGAGCAGAGCTCTGTAATAATAGATAATGTCATGTTTATAGGCTGAGCAGAGCTCTCTAATAATAGATAATGTCATGTTTATAAGTTGAGCAGAGCTCTGTAATAATAGATAATGTCATGTTTATAGGCTGAGCAGAGCTCTATAATAATAGATAATGTCATGTTTATAGGCTGAGCAGAGCTCTATAATAATAGATAATGTCATGTTTATAGGCTGAGCAGAGCTCTATAATAATAGATAATGTCATGTTTATAGGCTGAGCAGAGCTCTCTAATAATAGATAATGTCATGTTTATAGGCTGAGCAGAGCTCTATAATAATAGATAATGTCATGTTTATAGGCTGAGCAGAGCTCTATAATAATAGATAATGTCATGTTTATAGGCTGAGCAGAGCTCTATAATAATAGATAATGTCATGTTTATATATGATTTATAATAATGGAGCTCTAAATGCATCATTGTTAACACTGGTGCTCCCAACTTAAAGTGAAGACAACATAAAATATAACCAGGAACAAATATTAGTTTTAAATCCATTGAGATACAGCCTATAGGGCCTAGTTTTAAATCCATTGAGATATAGCCTATAGTGCCTAGTTTTAAATCCATTGAGATATAGCCTATAGTGCCTAGTTTTAAATCCATTGAGATATAGCCTATAGTGCCTAGTTTTAAATCCATTGAGATATAGCCTATAGTGCCTAGTTTTAAATCCATTGAGATATAGCCTATAGGGCCTAGTTTTAAATCCATTGAGATATAGCCTATAGTGCCTAGTTTTAAATCCATTGAGATATAGCCAATAGGGCCTAGTTTTAAATCCATTGAGATACAGCCTATAGTGCCTAGTTTAAAATCCATTGAGATATAGCCTATAGTGCATAGTTTTAGAGCAAATAAATCCCAGAACAACAGCAAAGGACCTTGTGAAAATGCTGGAGTGAACAGGTACAAAAGTATCTATATCCACAGTAAAACAAGTCCTATATCGACATAACCTGAAAGGCCGCTCAGCAAGGAAGAAGCCACTGCTCCAAAACTGCCATAAAAAAGCCAGACTACGGTTTTCAACTGCACATGGGGACAAAGATCGTACTTTTTGGAGAAATGTCCTCGGGTCTGATGAAACTGTTTGGCCATAATAACCATCGTTATGTTTGGAGGAAAAAGGGGGAGGCTTGCTGAAGAACACCATCCCAACCGTGAAGCACAGGGGTGGCAGCATCATGTTGTGGGGGTGATTTGCTGCAGGAGGGGCTGGTGCACTTCGCAAAATGGCTTAAGGACAACAAAGTCAAGGTATTATCGTGGCCATCACAAAGCTCTGACCTCAATCCTATAGAAAATGTGTGGGCAGAACTGAAAAAGCTTGTGCGAGCAAGGAGGCCTTACAAACCCGACTCAGTTACACCAGCTCTGTCAGGAGGAATGGGCCAAAATTCACCCAACTTTTTGTGGGAAGCTTGTGGAAGGCTACCCGAAACGTTTGACCCAAGTTAAACAATTTAAAGGCAATGCTACCAAATACGAATTGATGGCTACCTCAGCATTCTGGTTACTACATGATTCCATATGTGTTATTTCATAGTTTTGATGTCTTCACTATTATTCTACAATGTAGAAAATAGTACAAATAAAGAAAAACCCTTGAATGAGTAGGTGTGTCCAAACTTTTGACTGGTACTGTATATGATGTATATGATGTGGTACCAAACATCAGGTGGTTACCATAGTAACATACTATACAATGTGGTATCATATATATAGGACATTTCAATCAGATCAGTCTGCCTTACAATATCACTGAAAAACGTAGGACCTAATAAAACCATAGATTTTATAAACAAATTATTTAGATCTTCAAATCATATTTTAGAAAAATATATTTAGAGATGTTTAAAAAATTGTGAAAAATATATATATCGAGCATTTTATCCATTAACATTTTGTTGGTTGAGTCCCCACTCTGTAGCTTTAACAATTCCTACAGCACAACATTATTCAAGTGTAGAATACCCTTTAAAAAACATTAGTTCAACAACTGCAGACTTCGTGCCCTTATTTTTTAAGACTTACTGGTGTTAATCAGATCTCCGGTCTTCTCTTCTTGTTCCTCCTCCCCCAATGTAACGGTAATCTCACCCTCCTCCTCTTTCACTCCAAAAACTGCATCCACCTCTTTCCCTTCCCCTTCTTTCACAGTAACATCCCCCTCTTTCTCCTCTTCTTTTACTGTAACATCCTCCTCCTCTTTCACTCTGAACTCGTCTTTCTCTTCTTTCACTGCAACATCCTCCTCTTCTACTTTTGTTACTGTAACATCCTCCTCTTCCTTCTCCTCTTTTACGACAACATTCAGCCACAGACCCTCTTTCTCCGTCCAGCAGACCTCCTCTTCTTTATCAGGAGGAGAGCAGCTCAGTGAACACATGGTCAGAGATGTTATCAAGCTAACTAGTTAGCATTAACGACTAGCCTGGAGCTACTGCTATCTTAACGGGTAGATGACCAGACGGGTAGATGACTACGGTAACTAACAACGTAGGCATGAATATTAAATTAAATGGGATAACAAGTAGATACGACAGAAGTGTGTTTAAAACATAGCTAGTAATACACCGGAGCAGTCTAAATAGCTTTAATGTTTCGGCTTTGTTGTCTAGAAAGCTACCGAGGTGTCTGACCAGCTGTTGTTGTTGAAGGAACGTCCCGTCCACTAGATTATACGTCACACTGGCAGCGTCGCCTGAAAGACGCTCATCGCCATCTGCTGACTGGAGTTGGCAACGCAGTTGAGGGAAACGTTATTTCATTATAAAATACAATTCTATAGATACGTACAAATAGAAGCATGTGTTGATTGATTAGTGCAGATTTTTAATGAGTGAAATTTTGAATCAAACTCAACATCTACACATGTTGGCTTGGCCCCTAAGACCCTCACAAACTTTTACAGATGCACAATTGAGAACTTCCTTTCGGGCTGTATCAAACCTGGTTCGGAAACAGCACCGCCCACAACTGCAGGGCTCTCTCAGAGGGTGGTGCGGTCTTCCCAATGCATAACCGGGGGCAAACTACCTGCCCTCCAGGACACCTACAACACCCGATGTCACAGGAAGGCCAAAAAGATCATCAAGGACATCAACAACCGAGCCACGGATGATTCTCCCCGCTATCATCCAGAAGGCACGGTCAGTAAAGGTACATCAAAGCTGGGTCCGAGAGACTGAAAAACAGCTCCTATCTCAAGGCCATCAGACTGTTAAATAGCCATCACCAGCCGGCTACCTCCCGGTAACTCTTTTCAAATCAAATCAAATTGTATTTGTCACTTGCACGAAATACAACAGGTGTAGACGTTACAGTGAAATGCTTACTTACAAGCCCTTAACCAACGATGCAAATTTAAGAAAATACCTAAAAAATCAAAAGTAAGAAAAAAAGTAAGAGATAAGAAAAACAAATGATTAAAGAGCAGCAGTAAATAACAATGGCAGAGCTACCAGTACAGAGTCAATGGCAGAGCTACCAGCACAGAGTCAATGGCAGAGCTACCAGTACAGAGTCAATGGCAGAGCTACCAGCACAGAGTCAATGGCAGAGCTACCAGTACAGAGTCAATGGCAGAGCTACCAGTACAGAGTCAATGGCAGAGCTACCAGTACAGAGTCAATGGCAGAGCTACCAGCACAGAGTCAATGGCAGAGCTACCAGTACAGAGTCCAGTACAGAGTCAATGGCAGAGCTACCAGTACAGAGTCAATGGCAGAGCTACCAGTACAGAGTCAATGGCAGAGCTACAGAGTCAACAGAGTCAATGGCAGAGGCAGAGCTACCAGTACAGAGTCAATGGCAGAGCTACCAGTACAGAGTCAATGGCAGAGCTACAGAGTCAATGGCAGAGCTACCAGTACAGAGTCAATGGCAGAGCTACCAGTACAGAGTCAATGGCAGAGCTACCAGTACAGAGTCAATGGCAGGCAGAGCTACCAGTACAGAGTCAATGGCAGAGCTACCAGAGTACAGAGTCAATGGCAGAGCTACCAGTACAGAGTCAATGGCAGAGCTACCAGTACAGAGTCAATGGCAGAGCTACCAGTACAGAGTCAATGGCAGAGCTACCAGTACAGAGTCAATGGCAGAGCTACCAGTACAGAGTAAATGGCAGAGCTACCAGTACAGAGTCAATGGCAGAGCTACCAGTACAGAGTCAATAGCAGAGCTACCAGTACAGAGTCAATGTGTCAATATGCACAGGTGTCGAGGTAATTGAGATAATTATGTACATGCAGGTAGGGTTGTTAAAGTTGCTATGCGAAAGATAATAACAGAAAGTAGTAGCAGCGTGGGGGGGGGGGGTGCAAATAGTCTGGGTAGCCATTTCATTAGCTGTTCCGGAGTCTTATGGCTTGGGGGGTAGAAGCTGTTTAGAAGCCTCTTGGACCTAGACTTGGAGCTCTGGTACCGCTTGCCGTGTGGTAGCAGAGAGAACATTCTATGACTAGGGTGGCTGGAGTCTTTGACAATTTTTAGGGCCTTTCTCTGACACCACCTGGTAGAGAGGTCCTGGATGGCTGGAAGCTTGGCCCTAGTGATGTACTGGGCTGTGCGCACTACTCTCTGTAGTGCCTCGCGGTCGGAGGCCGAGCAATTGCCATACTAGGCAGTGATGCAACCCGTCAGGTTGCTCTCGATGGTGCAGCTGTAGGACCTTTTGAGGATCTGAGTACCCATGCCAAATCTTTTCAGTCTCCTGAGGGGGAATAGGTTTTGTCGTGCCCTCTTCACTACTGTCTTGGTGTGCTTGGACCATGTTAGTTTGTTGTTGATGTGGACACCAAGGAACTTGAAGCTCTCAACCTGCTCTACTACAGCCCCGTCGATGAGAATGGGGGCATGCTCGGTCCTCTTTTTTCCTGTAATCCACAATCACCTCTTTTGTCTTGATCACGTTGAGGGAGAGATTGTTGTCCTTGCACCACATGGTCAGGTCTCTGACCTCCTCCCTATAGGCTGTCTCATCATTGTCAGTGATCAGGCCTACCACTGTTGTGTCACCAGCAAACTTAATGATGGTGTTGGAGTTGTGCCTGGCCGTGCAGTCATGAGTGAACAGGGAGTACAGGAGGAGACTGAGCACGCACCCCTGAGGGGCTCCCGTGTTGTGGTGGATGTGTTGTTACCTACCCGTCAGGAAGTCCAGGATCCAGTTGCAGAGGGAGCTGTTCAGTCCCAGGGTCCTTAGCTTAGTGATGAGTTTTGAGGGCACTATGGTGTTGAACGCTGAGCTGTAGTCAGTGAATAACATTCTCACATAGGTGTTCCTTTTGTCCAGGTGGGAAAGGGCAGTGTCGAGTGCAATCGAGATGGCATCATTTGTGGATTTGTTGGGGCGGTGGACAAATTGGAGTGGGTCTAGGGTTTCTGGGATAATGGTGTTGATGTGAGTCATTACCAGCCTTTCAAAGCACTTCATGGCTAAAGATGTGAGTGCTACGGGTCGGTAGTCATTTAGGCAGGTTACCTTAGTGTTCTTGGGCACAGGGACTATGGTGGTCTGCTTGAAACATGTTGGTATTACAGACTCAGTCAAGAACAGGTTTAAAATGTCAGTGAAGACACTTGCCAGTTTGCCAGTGGATGCTCGGAGAACATGTCCTGGTAATCCATCTGGCCCAGTGGCCTTGTGAATGTTGACCTGTTTAAAGGTTTTGTTCACATTGGCTTCTGAGAGCGCTATCACAGTCATCCAGAACAGCTGGTGCTCTCGTGTGTCTCAGTGTTGCTTACCTGTATTCTATTCTACTGTATTGTAGTCAATGCCACTTCGACATTTACATCTTTTTTCATTCCATTCTTTGACTTTTAGATTTGTGTGTATTGTTGTGAATTGTTAAATACTAGTGCACTGTTTGGAGCTCTGTTGGAGCTCGGAACACAAGCATTTAGTTAGATATTACTGCACTGTTGGAGCTCGGAACACAAGCATTTAGTTAGATATTACTGCACTGTTGGAGCTCGGAACACAAGCATTTAGTTAGATTTTACTGCACTGTTGGAGCTCGGAACACAAGCATTTAGTTAGATTTTACTGCACTGTTGGAGCTCGGAACACAAGCATTTAGTTAGATATTACTGCACTGTTGGAGCTCGGACACAAGCATTTAGCATTACTACTGTTTCGGAACACAAGCATTTAGTTAGATATTACTTTTACTGCACTGTTGGAGCGGAACACAAGCATTTAGTTAGATTTTACTGGAACACAAGCATTTAGTTAGATATTACTGCACTGTTGGAGCTCGGAACACAAGCATTTAGTTAGATATTACTGCACTGTTGGAGCAATTTGATTTGAACACAAGCATTTCTCCACACAGTCCTAGACAATAACATCTTAAAATAAATATGTGTATGTGACCAATACAATTTGATTTGTATTTAAGCGTTTTCTTATTTATTCAGTCAACTAGACAGATAACTTTAAAATAAGCATTTAGCTCTATACTGCTCCTACATGGTGTAACAATACATCATGTAGATGTATATAATGAACAGACTAGGTCTATACTGCTCCTACATGGTGTAACAATACATCATGTAGATGTATATAATGAACAGACTAGGTCTATACTGAACAGACCTGCATGGTGTAACAATACATCATCAGACTAGGTCTATACTGCTCCTACATGGTGTAACAATACATCATATAGATGTATATAATGAACAGACTAGGTCTATACTGCTCCTACATGGTGTAACAATACATCATGTAGATGTATATAATGAACAGACTAGGTCTATACTGCTCCTACATGGTGTAACAATACATCATGTAGATGATGTAGATCTCCTCATGGTGTAACAATAATCTTGTCAGTCTATTCATGGTGTAACAATACATCTAGAGAAATGAACAGAAGGTCTATTCCATGCATCATGTAGAGAATTTGCCAAGAAACTGAAGATCTTGTACAACGCTGTGTACTACTCCTTTCACAGAACAGCACAAACTGGCTCTAACCAGAATAGAAAGAGGAGTGGGAGGCCCCGGTGCACAACTGAGCAAGAGGACAAGTACATTAGAGTGTCTAGTTTTGAGAAACAGACGCCTCACAAGTCCTCGACTGGCAGCTTCATTAAATAGTACCTGCAAAACACCAGTTTCAATGTCAACAGTGAAGAGGTGACTCTGGGATGCTGGTCTTCTAGGCAGAGTTCCTCTGTCCAGTCTCAATGTCAACAGTGAAGAGGCGACTCTGGGATTCTGGCCTTCTAGGCAGAGTTCCTCTGTCCAGTCTCAATGTCAACAGTGAAGAGGCGACTCTGGGATTCTGGCCTTCTAGGCAGAGTTCCTCTGTCCAGTCTCAATGTCAACAGTGAAGAGACGACGACTCTGGGATGCAGTGGCCTTCTAGGCAGAGTTCCTCTGTCCAGTGTCTGTGTTCTTTTGCCCATCTTAATCTTTTCTTTTTATTGGCCAGTCTGAGATATGGCTTTTTTCTTTGCAAGTCAAATGTTGCACATTTCAGACATGGATCCATGCAATGCGCTTTTCAGGGAAAAAGTAATAATCACTATGAAAATAAAAACTTGAATATGTACTACACAACAAACATAAGAGGATTAAAACTATAGAATAACAAACTGAAAAGACTAATGAGCGTCTTAAGGAAATTACATTGATTAAAATAGTAAGAATAGGATGTAATATCCAACCAGAAATATAAGCTTGTTTTACTACAGTCTTTGTAAACAATATAATTGTACCAAAAAAAATGGTCAAGTTAGTTGAAAATGTTACATGTAAAATATGAAATATCAAAACCAAATGTTCCCCCTTTGTTAATATGTATTGGCAATAATTAACATGGTGAGGCATGGAATAATTAAACATGTTTATGTTGTCAGGCTGAATGTTTGAAATACGAGGTGATTTGAGACATGCTTCTTCAGTAGTGGAATAAAGACAATTAGCACTATAATGTTGTAAAGAAATACTGTGTATACTGGAGTGATGTAGGATTGTCAATAAAATTGTTCATAGACCAATTTTTGATAGTCCATGTGTATAGGCTGCAAGTACGTTGAAATTAAGTTGTTTTCAAATCGCTGAGCACAAGCACCCGAAGAAGACGTCTTTTCAACTTTCACTTTCAACCAAAACCGACCATATTGGATGTCGGGTATGGTCTTTTTAATGACATTTTGCCATTGTAAATAAGACTTTGTTCTTAACTGACTTGCCTAGTTAAATAAAGGTTACATTACTACAATGTTAAAAACATTGTATATTGTGATATTAATTCAAATACTCCTGTGATTTTAAAACATTCTACATTGTGACATCATTCACTCCTACTACAATGTTAAAAATACATTGTGACATCATTAAAATACTCCTACTACAATGTTAAAACATTCTACATTGTGACATCATTAAAATACTCCTACTACAATGTTAAAACATTCTACATTGTGACATCATTAAAATACTCCTACTACAATGTTAAAACATTCTACATTGTGACATCATTAGAACACTCCTACTACAATGTTAAAACATTCTACATTGTGACATTATTTCATTGATGTCATGAAACAATTCCTTCATAAATGTATTTTCTGATGTTTAAATCACAGATCTTTTATCAGAGTATCTCTTCCAACATTTGATGACAGCTATGAGGTTTCTCTCCTGTGTGTTCTCAGGTGTGTAGTCAGATGGCTAGATGAAGTAAAACTCTTCCCACATTGATCACAGCTATAAGGTTTCTCTCCAGTGTGTATTCTCAGGTGTGCTACCAGGTTGCCTGCATGAGCAAAACACTTTCCACATTGATTACAGCTATAAGGTTTCTCTCCTGTGTGTGTTCTCTGGTGAATAGTCAGATTGCTGGATGTAACAAAACTCTTCCCACATTGATTACAGCTATAAGGTTTCTCTCCTGTGTGTGTTCTCTGGTGAATAGTCAGAATGCTAGATGTAGTAAAACTCTTCCCACATTGATCACAGCCATGAGGTTTCTCTCCTGTGTGTGTTCTCTGGTGAATAGTCAGATTGCTAGATGTAGTAAAATTCTTCCCACATTGATCACAGCTATGAGGTTTCTCTCCAGTGTGAATTCTCTGGTGTGATTGTAATGTATATAATTTGGAAAATGTATTCCCACATTGATCACAGCTATAAGGTTTCTCTCCTGTGTGTGTTCTCTGGTGAATAGTCAGATGACTAGATGTTGTAAAACTCTTCCCACATTGATCACAGCTATGGGGTTTCTCTCCAGTGTGAATTCTCTGGTGTGATTGTAATGTATATAATTTTGAGAAACTCTTCCCACAGTCAGAGCAGCTATAAGATTTCTTTCCTGTGTGTGTTCTCTGGTGTGTTTTCAGGCTGCTTGGAGCATTAAAACTCTTCCCACATTGATCACAGCTATTACGTTTCTCTCCCGTATGGATTCTCTGATGTCTTTTGAGCTCTGCTGAAGAGGTGAATCTCTTCCAACAGTCAGAGCAGCAGTGAGATGTCTCTTCTGTGTGAAATCTCTGGTGCACTTTCAGTGAACCTGATATTGAGTAACTCTTCCCACCGTCAGAGCAGTGGAGAGATTTCTTCCCTGTGGGTTTCCGCTTGAGATGTTCTGATGTGGAGAGGTTCTTGTCTGCCTCGTTAGCTTCATGATGTTGTTGAGGCTCCCCAGAGGATCCACGTTTGTCATGTCTCTCTCCTGTGTGAACAACAAAGTCAGACAGATGGTTAAAGGCCCACAACAGCAGAAATCCACTGTTTATTTTTAGCTAAAACGGTGATGCCTTCATGACGTGGTACAACAATTTACGTTCTTAATGAATGTTTAAATGCTTTTACAAACTTATTTGACAATCAGTGAACAACAGTCACATTTTGTCTTGTTTTTTTTCTCACTTTAGTTGTAAAGTTGATGATTCTAGAATGTCTATATGGGCCCTTTTCTGTGTTTGCTCAAATTTGCCACACAAGGATGATTTAGTTGCAGAAACTTCTCCCCGCTGAAGAAGAAACCACTAGTTATGGACGTTGTATATCTACGCTGAGAAAAAATGGTGAGTGACGATTGTAGTTTTCCACAATGTATTCTGAATATTACAGCGCAAGATCAGGAGAGCTACTGAAGGAAACTCACATTAAGTTCTGTGTCTATTCACTAATTCACCACTGTGGGGGAAAACTCAGGGGAGTTCTCAAAGGCTGACAGCAAAAATAGCCTCCATTTTACAGGTTGAATATGAGTGTATTTCACACTACTTTTGGATTATAATTGTAAGGCTTGTTTCTCCTGCTTAATATAATGTTTAAGCAGTTTATACTTTAAAAAACAACATTCTAGAATAATAATATATAATAATAATAAATGTGGAAAAAAGTCAAGGGGCCTGAATACTTTCCGAAGGCCCTGTACACCAAATATGGAAAACATGACACTGACCAGGTGGATCCAGGTGAATCAGAGAAGGGTGAAAGGTTAAGAGTTGACCCCAACTGACAACTAATTAGCAAAATAAAAACAATCCCAATAAAAAGCTGTTTCAGCTGAGATCTATTTTGGATTCTGAAACTCCTAAAGACTGATACTGAAACCCCTCTGTGGAAAGGCAAGTCTCGTACAAAAAACACATACAGTACCAGTCAAAAGTTTTGGACACACCTACTCATTCAAAGGTTTTTACTAGATTTCTACATTGTAGAAATTGCTTGTTTTAATTGCTAGGAATCTTAGCACATTCTCATGTTATTTATATTAGTGCAGGGTGAGCTGCACACAGTGGACTTCCTACTAGGGCACACCAGTGCTTGGTTTTTTCTTTATTTTCTACATTGTAGAATATTAGTGAAGACATCAAAACAATGAAATAACATATATGGAATCATGTAATAACCAAAAGAAATGTGTTGAAACAAACAAAAATGTTATTTGAGATTCTTCAAAGTATTTCAATAATGCATTGTCAAAGCACTATAATTAACAGGTGTGCCTTGTTAAAAGTTAATTTGTTTCATTTCTTTCCTTCTTAATGCTTTTTGAGACAATCAGTTGTGATGTGACAAGGTAGGGGTGGTATACAGAAGATAGCCCTATTTTGTAAAAGACCAAGTCCATATTATGGCAAGAACAGCTCAAATAAGCAAAGAGAAAATACTGTCCATCCTTACTCTAAGACGAGAAGGTCAGTCAATCCGGAAAATGTCAAGTTTCTTCAAGTACAGTCGCAAAAACCATCAAGCGGAGGAGTGGAGGAGCCTGGATTGTCTCTCATGAGGACCGCCACAGGAAAGGAAGACCCAGAGGTACCTCTGCTGCAGAGGATAAATTCATTAGAGTTACCGGCCTTAAGAATTGCAGCTCAAATAAATGCTTCACAGAGTTCAAGTAACAGACACATCTCAACATAAACTGTTCAGATGAGACTGTGTGAATCAGGCCTTCATGGTCAAATTGCTGCAAAGAAACCACTGCTAAAGAACACCAGTAATAGGAGGAGACTGTGTGAATCAGGCCGTCATGGTCAAATTGCTGCAAAGAAACCACTGCTAAAGAACACCAATAAAGAAAGAAACTTGCTTGGGCCAAGAAACACAAGAAATGGACATTAGACCGGTAGAAATCTGTCCTTTGGTCTGATGAGTCCAAATTTGACATATTTGGTACCAACCGCCGTGTCTTTGTGAGACGCAGAGTAGGTGAACGGATGACCTCCACATGTCTGGTTCTCACTGTGAAGCATGGAGGAGGAGGTGTGATGGTGTGGGGATGCTTTGCTGGTGACTCTGTCTGGGATTTATTTAGAATTCAAGGCACACTTAACCAGCATGGCTACCACAGCATTCTGCAGCGATACACCATCTCATCTGGTTTACACTTAGACTATAATTTGTTATTCAACAGGACAATGACCTAACACACCTCCAGGCTTGGTAAGGGCTATTTGACCAAGAAGGAGAGTGATGGAGTACTGCATCAGATGGCCTCCACAATCACCCAACCTCAACCCAATTGAGATGGTTTGGGATGAGTTGAACGGCAGAATGAAGGAAAAGCAGCCAACAAGTGCTCAGCATATGTGGGAACTCCTTAAAAGACTGTTGGAAAAGCATTCCAGCTGAAGCTGGTTGAGAGAATGCCAAGAGTGTGCAAAGCTGTCATCGAGGCAGAGTGGCTACATTGAAGAATAACACTAACACTTTGGTTACTACATGATTCCATGTGTGTTATTTCATAGTTTTGATGTCTTCACTGTTATTCTACAACATAGAAAATAGTAAAAAGAAAAGAAAAACTTGAGGCGGTAGCAGGAAGTCCACTGTGTGCAGTTCACCCTGAACTAACATAAACAACATGAGCATGTCTACTTCGCTAAGCATCCCAGTAAAGCAATTAAAACAATCAAGCATCCCAGAAGTGCTAAAATAGCCCACGTTAACATACAGTGGGGAGAACAAGCATTTGATACACTGCCAATTTTTGCAGGTTTTCCTACTTACAAAGCATGTAAGAGGTCTGTAATTTGTATCATAGGTACACTTCAACTGTGAGAGACGGAATCTAAAACAAAAATCAAAAAAAATCACATTGTATGATTTTTAAGTAATTAATTTGCATTTTATCATAGGTACACTTAACAAAGAGCTACAGTTGGTTTCTAAATGGGTGGAATAAGATATAAATATTTAAAATATTTAAAATACTAAAAGCATTGTATTCACTAAACCCTAAACCTCAACTAAATCTTGTATCTTGTAATGACTAATGTGGAAATTGAGCAAGTTGAGGTGACTAAACTGCTTGGAGTAATCCTGAATTGTAAAACTGTCATGGTCAAAACATGTTGATACAACAGTAGCTAAGATGGGGAAGAAGTCTGTCTGTAATAAAGCGCTGCTCTGCCTTCTTAAACAACACTATCACCAAGCCCTAGTTACCAATACATGTTGCTCAGTGTAGTTCAATGTCCAGGACTATTTTAACTGTTAAAAAACACTGACTACATCATATGAAAAGTGTAACGTTATGACTACAACTACTGTTCCCTGAAGGAGGGAAACAAGGAATATACTATTAAATCTGCACCTGGCTGGAAGTCTCGCCTCCCACAGGTGACAATTCATTCCTTCAATTGAAATACTGCTCTCCACCGAGCCCAGGAAAGGGAGGTGCCAAGAAGATGTTGTTCCTCATTTCCCCTCCTTCAGGGAACAGTAGTTATAGTTCTAACATTCGACGTTCCGTTAGCCGATGTGAGAAAGGACTTTAACCCCTGTAAGTCTAAGCCGTTGGGGGGAGGGGCTAAACTGACATGGAATTGTTTTAAGATGGTAGTCCCAGGTGGTGAGGGTTGGCAACAACACATCCACCACACTGACCCTCAACACAGACCCCTCAGGGGTCGTGCTTATCATGGACTACAGGAAACGGAGGGCCAAACATGCCCACGTTCACATTGAGTTGGCTGTAGTCGAGCCGGTAGAGAGCTTCAAGTTCCTCTGTGGAACTCATCACTGACCAATTATGGTCCAAACACACCAACACAGTCGTGAAGAGGGTATGACAACGCCTCTTCAAATTCAGGAGCATGAAAAGATTTGGCACGGGGCCCTCAGATCTCAAAAAGTTATACAGCGGCACCATTGAGAGCATCTTGACTGGCTGCATCACCGCCTGGTTTGAGAGCATCTTGACTGGCTGCTGGCTGCATCACCGCCTGGTTTGAGAGCATCTTGACTGGCTGCATCACCGCCTGGTTTGAGAGCATCTTGACTGGCTGCATCACCGCCTGGTTTGAGAGCATCTTGACTGGCTGCATCACCGCCTGGTTTGAGAGCATCTTGACTGGCTGCATCACCGCCTGGTTTGAGAGCATCTTGACTGGCTGCTGGTTTCACCGCCTGGTTTGAGAGCATCTTGACTGGCTGCATCACCGCCGCCTGCTGCACCGCCACTGGCTGCCGCCTGAGTTTGAGAGCATCTTGACTGGCTGCATGAGCATCTTGACTGGCTGCACACCGCCTGGTTTGAGAGCATCTTGACTGGCTGCATCACCGCCTGGTTTGAGAGCATCTTGACTGGCTGCATCACCGCCTGGTTTGACCGCCTGGTTTGAGAGCATCTTGACTGGCTGCATCACCGCCTGGTTTGAGAGCATCTTGACTGGCTGCTACACCGCCTGGTTTGAGAGCATCTTGACTGGCTGCTACACTGCCTGGTTTGAGAGCATCTTGACTGGCTGCTACACCACCTGGTTTGAGAGCATCTTGACTGGCTGCTACACCGCCTGGTTTGAGAGCATCTTGACTGGCTGCTACACTGCCAGGTTTGAGAGCATCTTGACTGGCTGCATCACCGCCTGGTTTGGCAACTGCTTGGCATCTGACAGCAAGGTGCTATAGAGTGTGGTGCGTACTACTAAGCACACCACTGGAGCCAAACTCCCTACCAATCAGGGCCTCTATACCAGGCGGTGTCAGAGGAAGGCACTAAATATTGTCAGCCACCAGCCACCCAAGTCCTAGACTGTTCTCTCTAGGTCCAAAAGGCTCCTTAACATTCCACCTCACAATAACAGCACTTACAGTGGACCAGGGAAAGCTCTAACAGGGCAGAAATTTTACGAACTGACTTGTTGGAAAGGTGGCATCCTATGACGGTGCTACGTTTTAAAGTCACTGAGCTCTTCAGTACGGGCTATTCTACTGCCAATGTTGGGCTATGGAGATTGCATGGCTGCGTGCTCGATTTTATACACCAGTCAGCAACGGGTGTGGCTGAAATAGCTGAATCCACTCATTTGAAGGGGCGAACACATTTGTATATGTAGACAGCCTACTGACAAAACAATCGACCAGTCGACTAGTGCCAGTCCCCCAAAAAATGGGGGGGGGTGGTTGGCTGAATATTATATAGTGACTTATCAACAGCTCTAACAATTTGACCTCCACAGGGAAACCTACACTGGTAGCTATAGAAAGACCCATATAATATATCACCATTGATTCCTGAAGAATAGAGCTTGTAAACGACTCGTTTCAACTGTCTCACCCCATCAGAAACCTATAATATAACAGTGCCTGTATGACGCCACTGTTTGTAAACAAACACTGTATAGCTTCAAAAGTAGGTTAAAACTCTCATGTTTAACTCATGGATGGCCAGTCCTTGTATTCATAGTGTAGTGAATTCAGGGGGAGGCCCTGAGCTGAACTCAAACCTGGGTCCAGCGAATGTCAAATCAACACCTTATAACTGTTATGCCAAGATGTCTGAACTTCTTGACAAGGTCGCTAGGTGTTGGGTTAAGGTTTCTACAATATCGTTCTCTATGAATTTGAGAGTGGTTACACTTCTCCTTCCCCCATCCCTCAGCTGTTAACCAAGTCTCTGGGCAGCCATTTTGTTGCTGTTTAAATAATAGGTTGCCCCTTTAAAAAAAAACACATCCATCAATCTGCTGTTCAAACAATAACAAAGCTGTCATTCCACCACTGTTTTGGTGATAAGATGATGGATGGGACTGGAGAAATGTAACTACTCTCAAATTCATAGACAGACCTATGGATGCGAAGACTGACCATCCATGATATGAACATTATAGTTCTAACCATGTTGAGGCTATACAGTGTTGGTTTACATTGTTTCTAAACATTGGAGTAAAACAAGTTTATTTGGGGTTCTGATGTGGTAAACAGTTGAACTAAGCTCATGAGGCATGTGTTATATTCTTCAAGAATCAATGGCTATAAATAAATAATTTAAAAGTCCAAATACGGATGTAGCAATTGCAGATTTCCCCTTTAACACCAAACATCAGTTCAACTGCAGTTTGTGCCTCTGATTCTAAGACAGTACTTACTAGTGTTAATCAGGGAACGGTTTCTCAAAACCATCTTACTGCTAAGTTCATCATTAGAACCATTGGATGCCTTAAGATGCGTTTGGGAAACCGGGCCCAGATATCCAGTTTCCTCCTCTTCTTCTTCCTCCTCCTTTTTCGACGTGACAGTCATCTCCTCCTCCTCCTCTTTCACTCCAAAAACTGCATCCTCCTCTTTCTCCTCTCGTTTTACTGTAACATCCTCCTCCTCTTTCACTCTGAACGCGTCTTCCTCTTCTTTCACTGAAACGTCTTTCTCTTCTTCTTTAACGGTAACAGCCTCCTCTTCCTCTTTCATGAGACCCCCTTCCTCCGTCCAGCAGACCTCCTCTTCTTCAGCAGGAGGTGAGCAGTTTAGTGAACTCATGGTCGGGGATGTTAGCTAGCTTAGGCTAATGCTAACTTAACCAGCCAGCTAGAAGACCAATAATAACAACGCCGTAAATGGGATAACTAACTAGACGACAGTAGTGGGTTTAAAACACAGTGGCTAATATACACGAAAGCGTCTAAAGAGCTTTGTTGGTTCGTCTATTTTGTCTATCAAGCTACCGAGGTGTCTGACTAACTGTTGCTGCTGATGAAAGAAGCGTTCCGTCCACTACATTATACGTCACACCAGCAGCATCGCCTTAAATTCCCAGACCGCCATCTGCTGACTGGAGGGGGAAACGCAGTTGAGAGAAATTCATATTTTATTTTCAGAAAAAAAAATTTAAACGGTAGGATGTTTTTACTCACCAATGTAGCAACACAGTGTAGTTTTAAAGACTTAATAATGTAGTTGTAGTCACGACCTGATTACCTATATGGCGGTGCACAATTCGACCTCGTCTGGGTTTGGCCGGAGTAGACCGTCATTGTAAATAAGAAGTTGTTCTTAAAACTGACTTGCCTGGTTAAATAAAAGGTTAAAAATAATAATAATAATAATAACAACACTGCTAACTGCTACACTGTTCAGTGAATGTGAGGCTATTTAAATGGTTTATTCATAATTAGCTTTCCTTTTTCACACAGCCTGTCTGCCTGCTCTGTGGTGCTCAATCCAGCCAGTTGAAAACTCCAAAAAAGAAGACCGCTCTGAGCCGTCCGCATGGTCCTAAAGCACACCCCTGCCCGTTTTTGTATCACATTGCAATGATATAACTAGGTAAAAGTGAAATTTCAGAATGTGGTGGGGGGACTGTTCATTGTTAATAAAACTGGAGTGATGTTAGATTGTTAATAAAACTGGATTGATGTCAGATTGTTAATAAAACTGGAATGATGTTAGATTGTTAATAAAACTGGAGTGATGTCAGATTGTTAATAAAACTGGAATGATGTTAGATTGTTAATAAAACTGGAGTGATGTCAGATTGTTAATAAAACTGGAGTGATGTCAGATTGTTAATAAAACTGGAGTGATGTCAGATTGTTAATAAAACTGTTCATTGTTAATAAAACTGTTCATTTACCGGTTTTTAATATATAAAAACCTCCATGCTGCAAGAATGTTGAAACAAAGTTGTTTTCAAGTCGTTGAAACAACAATCTGAAAAATACGTACTTTCAAAATAAATGTCAACTTCAACCAAAACTGAATTTAGATTGGATGTCAGAATAGTCTTTGCTAGGTGGGATTGGATGTCAGAATAGTCTTTGCTAGGTGGGATTGGATGTCAGAATAGTCTTTGCTAGGTGGGATTGGATGTCAGAATAGTCTTTGCTAGGTGGGATTGGATGTCAGAATAGTCTTTGCTAGGTGGGATTGGATGTCAGAATAGTCTTTGCTAGGTGGGATTGGATGTCAGAATAGTCTTTGCTAGGTGGGATTGGATGTCAGAATAGTCTTTGCTAGGTGGGATTGGATGTCAGAATAGTCTTTGCTAGGTGGGATTGGATGTCAGAATAGTCTTTGCTAGGTGGGATTGGATGTCAGAATAGTCTTTGCTAGGTGGGATTGGATGTCAGAATAGTCTTTGCTAGGTGGGATTTGTCATGTCAGAATAGTCTTTGCTAGGTGGGATTGGATGTCAGAATAGTCTTTGCTAGGTGGGATTGGATGTCAGAATAGTCTTTGCTAGGTGGGATTGGATGTCAGAATAGTCTTTGCTAGGTGGGATTGGATGTCAGAATAGTCTTTGCTAGGTGGGATTGGATGTCAGAAGTCTTTGCTAGGTGGGATAGCCCCAATGTCAAAACACAGTTTTAACCTGTCCGAATCAATAACCAATTTCCAGAAACAACAAGAGGCAATAAATCACTGATATATCTATTAGGGGGGAAATCAGGCTGTACATGCTATTGATGCTAACACAACTAAAAAAACACATGGAAATGGGAGATATCTTTTACCTCACTGGTTAGAGGACAACCTGCAGAAGACAGTCAGCTACATGTTGGAGTGATGCATTTAAATTTATGGGTCGCTAAGCAAAGGAACACAACACTTATTTGTCATCACTCATATAAATATCAAGTTGAAATCATTTGTGCGAGAGGAGAGAGATGAGGTTGCACGTCCTGTTAAAACTAACAGCTCAAAAACCACACGGAATCTGGGAGTAATGAGTACATCCCTGGTTAGAGGACAATTTGTAGAAAACAGCTAGATACATTTTGAAGTGTTGCATTTTGATTCAAGTGGGTCACCGACGAGGTAAGTCTAACACAACACGATGTTAATCACATAAATAGTACTCTTTCATTTCAGACCCTGAATTTTTCCCCTGATGAGGCTAATATTCATATCATGCTGAAATCAATAGAACAGGGGACAAACGTTTAGGGTTCTACATTGTGACATCATTAGAATACTCCTACTACAATGTTACAACATTCTACATTGTAACATCATTAGAACACTCCTACTACAATGTTAAAACATTCTACATTGTGACATCATTTCATTGATATCATGAAACAACTCCTTCATGTATGTACTTTCTGATGTTTTATCAGAGATCTTTTACCAGAGTAACTCTTCCCACATTGATCACAGCTATGAGGTTTCTCTCCTGTGTGTGTTCTCCGGTGTGCTATCAGGATATTTGCCTGAGTGAAACTCTTCCCACATTGATCACAGCAAAAAGGTTTCTCTCCTGTGTGTGTCCGCTGGTGCATAGTCAGACAGCTAGATGTAACAAAACTCTTCCCACATTGATCACAGCTATAAGGTTTCTCTCCTGTGTGCGTTCTCAAATGTACCATCAAGTTGCTTGAGTGAGTAAACCTCTTTTCACATTGACTACAGCTATAAGGTTTCTCTCCTGTGTGTGTTCTCTCGTGAATAGTCAACTGGCTAGATGAAGTAAAACTCTTCCCACATTGACTACAGCTATAAGGTCTATCTCCTGTGTGTGTTCTCTGATGTGTTTTCAGGCTGCTTGGAACATTAAAACGTTTCCCACATCGATCACAGCTATAAGGTTTCTCACCAGTGTGTATTCTCTGGTGTATAGTCAGACTGCTAGATGTAACAAATCTCTTCCCACATTGATCACAGCTATAAGGTTTCTCCCCTGTGTGTGTTTTCTGGTGTGCTTTCAGGCTGCTTGTAACACTAAAACTCTTCCCACATTGATTACAGCTATTAGGTTTCTCTCCCGTATGGATTCTCAGATGTCTTTTAAGGTCAGCTGAAGAGGGGAATCTCTTCCCACAGTCAGAGCAGCGGTGAGATTTCTTCCCTGTGGGTCTCCGCTGGTGTTTGAGGTGTTCTGATGTGGAGAGACTCTTCTCTGTCTCTTCAGCATCATGCTGTTGTTGAGGCTCCCCAGAGGATCCACAATAGTCACGTCTCTCTCCTGTGTGAACAACAAAGTCAAACAGATGGTTAAAGGCCCACAACCGCAGTAATCCACTGTTTATTGTAACTAAAAAATGATGCACATATGTTGTGTCCAAACTTGTTTAACAATTGTCTTAAGACAGAAGGGGCGGCAGGGTAGCCTAGTGGTTAGAGGGGAGGGGGGTCAGGTAGCCTAGTGGTTAGAGCGTTGGACTAGTAACCGAAAGGTTGCAAGTTCATATCCCCGAGCTGACAAGGTACAAATCTGTCGTTCTGCCCCTGAACAGGCAGTTAACCCACTGTTCTTAAGCCGTCATTGTAAATAAGAATTTGTTCTTAACTGACTTGCCTAGTTAAATAAAAGTAAAATAAATAAAAAAATGAATTTTCTTCTTCTTCTTCGGTTTCTTTTTTTGTTCGGCAAGTTGAGGTGAGGCATCTGTTTCTAGACATTTCTAATGTACCTGACCACCCCAGTAAAACTAATCCCACCCGAATAGGGCTGTTTCCTGTTTCTCTGCTGCTGCTGCCCCCATCACATCCTGACCCAGTCTGTAATACCTACATGTTTCAAGCAAACCACTATAATCCCTGTGCACAAGAACGCCAAGGTAACTGGTTTAAATGACTACCGACCCGTAGCACTCACATCTGTAGCCATGAAGTGCTTTGAAAGGCTACTTCATGGCTCACATCAGCACCATTATCCCAGAAACCGCCTCAACACCCACTCCAATTCACATACCGCCCCAACAGATCCACAGATGATTGCAATCTCTATTGCGCTCCACACTGCCCTTTCCCACCTGGACAAAAGGAACACCTATGTGAGAATGCTATTCATTGACTACAGCTCAGCATTCAACACCATAGTTCCCTCAAAGCTCATCACTAAGCTAAGGAACCCGGGGGCGAGGGGCTCTCTGGGATCCATCCGTCTTGGATGGTTTGTGACCTGGCGGTTGAGAGCTTGGGCCGGTGCCAACAGGAGCTTGGTGAGAGATCTGTCAACGTTTCCTTGGGCGCTTGACCCTGGTTGCTCCTGTGGGTCGCTCTGGACGGGAGTCTGCAAGATGACTAAGTGAATTGTAAATGTTGAGCGGCTTGTTTTAATAATCCATTTCTTTTTTCTTTAAATCATCCGCCATACTGATCCTCAACACGGGAGCTCAGTCCCGTCCTCTACTTCCAAGTTCACCCACAACTGTATGGCAGCGCAACACTCCACCACCATCATTAAGCTGGCTGACAACCAGACGGTGGTAGGCCTGATCACAGATGATGATGATGATGAGACAGGCTATAGGGAGGAGGTCAGAGAGCTGACAGTGTGGTGCCAGGATAACAACCTCTTCCTCAACGTGGACAAGACAAAGGAGCTGATCGAGGACTACAGGAAACGGAGGGCCGAACACGCCCCCATTCACATTGACAAAACACACCAAGACAGTCGTGAAGAGGGCACAACAAAGCCTATCCCCCCTCAGGAGACTGAAAAGATTTGGCATGGGTCCTCAGATCCTCAAAAGGTTTTGCAGCTGCACCATCGAGAGCATCCTGACTGGTTGCATCACTACCCTGGTATGGCAACTGCTCGGTCTCCAACCGCAAGGCACTACAGAGGTTAGTGCGTACGGCCCAGTACATCACTGGGGTCAAGCTTCCTGCCATCCAGGACCTCTATACCAGGCGGTGTTAGAGGAAGGCTCCAAAAATTGTCAAAAGACTCCAGCCACCCAAGTGACAGACAGTACTCTCCGCTACCGCACAGCAAGCAGTACCAGATTGCCAAGCCTGGGACCAAAAGGCTCCTGAACAGCTTCTACCCCCAAACCATAAGACTGCTGAACAGCTAATCAAAATGGCCACCCAGACTATTTACATTGACCCCCACCCTTTTTTCCCCTTAACTCGCTGAACCCCTTTTATAATTTATTTACCCCCCAAAAATGCTCCACTGACTCTACCTGAATACTCACTACACTCTACCCGCACACTCACTACACTCTACCCGCACACTCACTACACTCTACCTGCACACTCACTACACTCTACCTGCACACTCACTACACTCTACCTGCACACTCACTACACTCTACCTGCACACTCACTACACTCTACCTGCACACTCACTACACTCTACCTGCACACTCACTACACTCTACCTGCACACTCACTACACTCACTACACTCTACCTGCACACTCACTACACTCTACCTGCACACTCACTACACTCACTACACTCTACCTGCACACTCACCACACTCTACCTGCACACTCTACCTGCACACTCACCACACTCACTACACTCTACCTGCACACTCACCACACTCTACCTGCACACACTCTACCTGCACACTCACCACACTCACTACACTCTACCTGCACACTCACCACACTCTACCTGCACACTCTACCTGCACACTCACCACACTCACTACACTCTACCTGCACACTCACCAGACTCTACCTGCACACTCACACCAGACTCTACCTGCACACTCTGCACCTGCACACTCTACCTGCACACTCACACACTCACTACACTCTACCTGCACACTCACTACACTCACTACACTCTACCTGCACACTCACCACACTCACTACACTCTACCTGCACACTCACTACACTCACTACACTCTACCTGCACACTCACTACACTCTACCTGCACACTCACTACACTCACTACACTCTACCTGCACACTCACTACACTCTACCTGCACACTCACCACACTCTACCTGCACACTCTACCTGCACACTCACCACACTCACTACACTCTACCTGCACACTCACTACACTCACTACACTCTACCTGCACACTCACTACACTCACTACACTCTACCTGCACACTCACCACACTCACTACACTCTACCTGCACACTCACCACACTCACCACACTCTACACTGCACACTCTACCTGCACACTCACCACACTCACTACACTCTACCTGCACACTCACTACACTCACTACACTCTACCTGCACACTCACTACACTCACTACACTCTACCTGCACACTCACTACACTCACTACACTCTACCTGCACACTCACACACACTACAACCTGCACACTCACTACACTCACTACACTCTACCTGCACACTCACCACACTCACTACACTCTACCTGCACACTCACTACACTCACTACACTCTACCTGCACACTCACTACACTCACTACACTCTACCTGCACACTCACCACACTCACCTGCACACTCACTACACTCACTACACTCTACCTGCACACTCACTACACTCACTACACACACTCACTACACTACCTGCACACTCACTACACTACCTGCACACTCACTACACTCTACATGCACACTCACTAGACTCTACCTGCACACTCACCAGACTCTACCCTGCACACTCACTACCTGCACACTCACTACACTCTACATGCACACTCACTAGACTCTACCTGCACACTCACTCACCTGCACACTCACTACACTCTACCCGCACACTCACTACACTCTACCTGCACACTCACCACACTCAACCTGCACACTCACTACACTCACTGCACACTCTACCTGCACACTCACTACACTACCTGCACACTCACCACACTCAACCTGCACACTCACTACACTCACTACACTCTACCTGCACACTCACTACACTCTACATGCACACTCACTACACTACCTGCACACTCACTACACTCTACCTGCACACTCACTACACTCACTACACTCACTACACTCACTACACTCTACCTGCACACTCACCACACTCAACCTGCACACTCACTACACTCACTACACTCACTACACTCACTACACTCTACCTGCACACTCACTACACTCTACCTGCACACTCACTACACTCTACATGCACACTCACTACACACACTCACTACACTCACTACACTCACTCACACTACACTACCTGCACACTCACTACACTCTACCTGCACACTCACTACACTCACTACACTCTACCTGCACACTCACCAGACTCTACCTGCACACTCACTAGACTCTACCTGCACACTCACTACCTGCACACTCACTACACTCTACCCGCACACTCACTACACTCTACCTGCACACTCACTACATTCTACCTGCACACTGACCAAACTCTCACTAGACTCTACCCCCACATCCTACACTGACACTCCCAACATACATACACTACTAGTGTTGCACAGTACCACAGGAATGTAACGGTAGCAAAACGTTATGATACACTACATGACCACCAGTATGTGGACACTACATGACCAACAGTATGTGGACACTACATGACCAACAGTATGTGGACACTACATGACCAACAGTATGTGGACACTACATGACCAACAGTATGTGGACACTACAAGACCAACAGTATGTGGACACTACAAGACCAACAGTATGTGGACACTACATGACCAACAGTACGTGGACACTACATGACCAACAGTATGTGGACACTACATGACCAACAGTACGTGGACACTACATGACCAACAGTATGTGGACACTACATGACCAACAGGACACTACATGACCAACAGTACGTGGACACTACATGACCAACAGTACGTGGACACTACATGACCAACAGGACACTACATGACCAACAGTACATGGACACTACATGACCAACAGGACACTACATGACCAACAGTACGTGGACACTACATGACCAACAGTACGTGGACACTACATGACCAACAGGACACTACATGACCAACAGTACATGGACACTACATGACCAACAGGACACTACATGACCAACAGTATGTGGACACTACATGACCAACAGTACGTGGACACTACATGACCAACAGGACACTACATGACCAACAGTATGTGGACACTACATGACCAACAGGACACTACATGACCAACAGGACACTACATGACCAACAGGACACTACATGACCAACAGGACACTACAAGACCAACAGTATGTGGACACTACATGACCAACAGGACACTACATGACCAACAGGACACTACATGACCAACAGGACACTACAAGACCAACAGTATGTGGACACTACAAGACCAACAGTACGTGGACACTACATGACCAACAGTATGTGGACACTACAAGACCAACAGTACGTGGACACTACATGACCAACAGTATGTGGACACTACATGACCAACAGTACGTGGACACTACATGACCAACAGTATGTGGACACTACATGACCAACAGTATGTGGACACTACATGACCAACAGTACGTGGACACTACATGACCAACAGTACGTGGACACTACATGACCAACAGGACACTACATGACCAACAGTATGTGGACACCTGCTCATCGAACATCTCATTCCAAAATCATGGGCATTAATATGCAGTTCTGTGCAGGCAAGTCAAGTTCTTCCACACCGTACCTCGACAAACCATTTCTGTTTGGACTTGGCTTTATGCACAAGGGAATTGTCATGCTGAAACAGGAAAGGGTCAAACTGTTGCTATGGATTTGGAAGCACAGACTGTTCTAGAATGTCGTTGTATGCTGTAGCATTAAAATGTCCCTTCACTGGAACTAAAGGGGCCTGATCCATGAAAAAACAGCCCCAGATCATTATTCCTCTTTCCACCAAACTTTACAGTTGGAACTATGCATTCAGGCAGGTAGCACCCGCTAAAACCAGATTTGTCCGTCAAGAATGAATCACACTTCACCACCTCGCAGTCCGATGCTCCAGAATCACCTGGCAGTCCGATGCTCCAGAGTCCAATAGCGGAAACCTTTATACCACTCCGGCCGATGCATGGCATTGCGCGTGGTGATCTTGGGGCTCGTGTGCGGCTGCTTGGCCGTCCGAGGCAGTTTGGAACACGCTTCAGCACTCGGCCTTCCCGTTCTGTGAGCTTGTGTGGCCTACCACTTTGCAGCTGAGCCGTTGTTGCTCTTAGACGTTTCCACTTCACAATAAAAACACTTACAGTGGACCAGGGGAAGCTCTAGCTGGGCAGAAATTTGACAAAACTGACTTGTTGGAAAGGTGGCATCCTATGACGGTGCTACGTTTTAAAGTCACTGAGCTCTTCAGTAAGGTCATTCTACTGCCAATGTTTGTCTATGGAGATTGCATGGCTGTGTGCTTGATTTTATACACCAGTCAGCAACGGGTGTGGCTGAAATAGCCGAAACCACTATTTTAAGGGGTGAACACATACATTTGTTTATTTAGTGTACTTGCAACTGCTTGACCAAAAAATATTAGTCAACAAAACAGCCTATCGACCAAAGAATCGTCCAGCCGACTACAGGTCAGCCATAAAAAAAAAGTGGGAAAAAAATTGGCAGAATATTATACAATTTGACTTAACAGCTGTAACAACTTGACCCCCACAGGAAATCTACACTGGCAGTTATAGAATATACTATATCATAGGAACCTGGTTAAACTATCATTATGACATCATGGATGAATTCCAGAATATACTATATAGCCTAGAAACCTGGTTTATGACATCATAAATGAATTCTAGAATATACTATATATCCTAGACAATTTGACCCCCACAGGAAATCTACACTGGCAGTTATAGAAATACACATTTACTATATAATTCTTGAAGAATATAACTTATAAATGCCTCAAATGTCAACTGTATTACCCTGTCAGAAACCAAAACATAAGCTCCTATAACACCACTGTTTGTAAACAAACACTGCATAGCCTCAAAATCTGTTCCAAACTTTCATTTTGACCTTCTGGATGTCATGTCTTTGTATATAGTAAATATATATAGTGAAGCGACTGTCAAGCCAACACGTTAGAACTGTTACGCTGTTAAGTCAAGATGTCTGAACTTCTTGATGAGGTCGCTAGGTGTTGGGTTAAGGTTTCTACAATAGCTTTCTCTATGAATTTGAGAGTGGTTACATTTCTCCAGACCCCATCCCTCAGCTGTTCGCCAAGTCTCTGTGCAGCCATTTGGTTGCTGTTTAAATACTAGGTTGCTCCTTTAAAAAAGTCACACATCAACCAATCTGCAGTTCAACCAATAACAAAGCTGTAATTACACCACTGTTTTGGTAATAAGATGATGGATGGGGCTGGAGAAATGTAACTAGTCTCAAATTCATAGACAGACCTATGGATGTAAGGACTGACCATCCATGATATCAACATTATAGTTTTAACCATGTTGAGGCTATACAGTGTTGGTTTACATTGTTTCTAAACATTGGAGTAAAAAAGCTTATTTGGGTTCTGATGGGGTAAACAGTTGAACTAAGCTCATGAGGCATGTGTTATATTCTTCAAGAATCAATGGCTATAAATAAATAATTTAAAAGTCCAAATACGGATGTAGCAATTGCAGATTTCCCCTTTAACACCAAACATCAGTTCAACAACTGCAGAGTTTGTGCCTCTGATTCTAAGACAGTACTTACTAGTGTTAATCAGGGAACGGTTTCTCAAAACCATCTTACGGTTGAGTTCATCATTAGAACCATTGGATGCCTTAAGATGCGTTTGGGAAACCGGGCCCAGATATTCAGTTTCCTCCTCTTCTTCCTCCTCCTTTTTCGATGTGACAGTCATCTCTCCCTCCTCCTCTTTCACATCAAAAACGGCATCCTCCTCTTTCTCTTCCTCTTCTTTTACTGTAACATCCTCTTCCTCTTTCACTCTGAACGAGTCTTCATCTTCTGTCAATGTAACGTCTTTCTCTTCTTTCACTGTGACATCCTCATCTTTCTTCTCCTCTTTCACAACAATGTTCAGCCACAGACCCTCTTTCTCCGTCCAGCAGACCTCCTCTTCTTCAGCAGGAGGAGAGCAGCTTAGTGAACTCATGGTCGGGGATGTTAGATAGCTAGGCTAATGCTAACTGAACCAGCCCGCTAGCTGACTAATAATAACAACACCGTAAATATGAAATTAAATGGGATAAAATTTAATTGGATAACTAACTAGACGATATAAGTGTGTTTAAAACACAGTGGCTAATATACACGAAAGCGTCTAAAGATCTTTATTAGTGCGTCTATTTTGTCTATCAAGCTACCGAGGTGTCTGACTAACTGTTGCTGCTGTTGAAAGAAGCGTTCCGTCCACTAGATTATACGTCACACCAGCAGCATCGCCTTAAATTCTCAGACCGCCATCTGCTGACTGGAGGGGGTAACGCAGTTGAGAGAAAATTTATATTTTATTTTCAGACAAAATGGACAGGAAGAAATGAGAAGAAATTAGTCAAGGAAGTGAAGTCTCCGGAGGCATGCAGAGGCCAAATTGAGCTCCATTCCGCATTGCTGTGTGCTTCTTAAAGATTTTGTATCAATGCGGAGGGGGCTATGTATAGCTCTGCATTGACATGATTGGTTTAAGGTAGGTGAGGGCGGGGACACAACCTCACAAACTCAATTCCTTGACAACTTTCTTGACAACAGCTCCGCGCTGCTCTGCGAAGCACGAGAAGTATGACACTTTTGTTGGATAATATATATATATATATATATATATCCATATATCCATATCCATATATAT